>NW_027271236.1:600000-852500 GCF_040938485.1 Diadema antillarum | reverse complement strand
GCACATGAGAAAAGCTACTACCAGCAAAAGAAATCCCCCTTTCACTCCCTTTTTATCTTCCCACGGAGAATTCAATCCATCAATGGTTACTGACTCTTTATGACATCACAAACACCACACACAGCCCGAGGATCATGTGACACTCACCACTTCCAAGATCAATAAAGGAATCTTCCTCATTAATCTGGACGTGTTCCAACATCTGCATGACCAAGTCAAATGATGTCTCTCCATACACCTGCCAATGAAAGAGAACTTCACCTTTGTACTTCCCCATGTATTTTAAAAAGGAACTATGCAATGCAAATGCTTGTTGACTTGTGTTGATTTATGATACCCTCAGCATCATTTATGTGGCCAAATGAATGTCAGAGTATGTGACATATAATTCATAACTACTTTTTGTCTATTTCTTTTTTCAGATTACTTTGATACACACACACACAAAAAAAAAAAAAACACCAACCAAACCTTCCAAAGCAAGATTCTATGACATTGTCTGTCCATCATGGCTAAAGTACTAATTTGATTAACGGAAGACATTGGAATGCACCTTTCCCTAGACTGAGCATAACTTGCACATCTCCTTGTAATACCAATATGACTAATAGTAGACATTGCCTGAAAAATGCAAATTACAGTAATTGTATGCCCCAGTCTAACAGGAAGGTGCATTCCTACTGTTGTATGTCATTTGTTAATCACATTAGTACTTTACAGTGATTGACAAATGATGTCAATGACAGAATCTTGCTTTAGACAGTTTTTTTTTTTTTTTTTTTTTTTTTTTTAGTGGGTGTAGTGAAGTAATCTGAAGAAAATTAGTAGAAAATTTACTATGAAATATATGGTCCATACTTCGGTATTCTCTTGGCCACCTAAGTGATGATCAGGGTATTATGAATCAACATTATGCATTTGCACTGCAGAGCCCCTTTAAATGAGAAAGAATATTTTTTTGGTTCCTTTCCATACTTATGCCTTCATATACAAATTGATGTACACACATATTATACAGATGATAATCATAATACACATGTCCGATCCTAAATTTGTCTATCAATACCCATTCTTGTTTTGTTTTTATTTTTGTTTTTTGCCTTATAGGCTTTCATTCTTTTTCTGTTGACTCTCCATGAATTAGCTTGTATGCTTGATCAGCATTATCATGGACATATTACACATGGACATTCATCGCTTGTTAATGAATTTATGCACTGCATGTTTCTGTGAAAAGCATGAAATAACATTTTTTTAAAGGGATGGGACATAGTATTGGTGGAGATGAGAATTGGGCTTTTAACTTTTTGTGAGATACTAAGAAAACACTTATAATATGTAGTACAGAGCATAACATTTTGAGAGGAATTCAAAGTTTATTTGATGAAAATCGGGTTTGGAATGACTGAAACATCCAAAAACAAAGAATAACAAAGCGATCGTAATCGGTCCGGGTCCGGGGTAATTGCTCAGGGGGTAATTGCCCTAGACCCGGTTTTATCATCAGCACCAAGGTAAAAAGAAGTAACTACACCTTCTCATTAAAACATGATTCCCTTCATTCCAATTTTGTGGTTGTTGTAATGGACTTCTGTTTACTAGCAATTTCTGAACGATATCTTTACTGACAAGTCAAACAATATTGATTTTGGCCAAGGAATTTTTTAAATGTTAAAGTTAACAATGAGCTTGATGATTTATAGCTATGGGATGCGACCAACCTCTGGGGAGAAAGGCTCGTAGCAGTTGAGCTTGTCGGGGTCATCGATGGCATGGGCGTATACCTGCTGCATGATGTGTTTGAGAAGGCCTGGTGAGGCCCTCTTGGTGATGGTTGAGGTGCATGTTGTTCCCTTCCACTGGTGGACATCAAAAGGGGGCGGAATGTGCAGGTTTTCATTACTCTGGTCTATTACATAACATGTATACACTACTGGGAATTTGATGTTTTGCCTTTTGAATATGATGTGAAAGAAGGACTTTAAAGCCAGGCAAAAAAAAAAAAAAGGACCATTACTCATCATGGATGATGAGCATAGAAAGAAGTGCTTTGTGACATTTCACTTATCACCAACTTAATACAGTTGTACAAATATTCAAGATCTGTCTTGATGGGCGGCACTAGCTGGGGATTTCCCCTTCAATACATGACACACAAACAATCAAATAGTCATAATGCATGGTTCAATTTTGTTATTACATTAGGATCTGCCATCATGGGGAAGAGTACACATGGACTTGAGTCACATATTGGCTTAAAACTCTATGATTGGGAATAGCAGACACGTTTAACTCTTTATGTGCCACGTTCGCACAGCCGACTCAGTCGACGGCGTGCCAACTTCGCATATTCTGCTCAAACGCACAAACCCACCCAAACTGATTGATAAATCGCCAAATGTCACAGTAAAATGAGAGCATTTCTCGCGATTCCATTCCTGTCACATGTAGCTTGCACTTTAAGTGCCGAATGATTATCAAGTGGTGTTCCCTACTGGATTTGCGAGAAATTCTTCAGTTTCTGTCACAGTTTTGTGTAAAAAAGTCACGCCTCTACAATAAAATCTAGCTACTGGTCATTTTGACAGAAAAACAATTATTGATTTGTCATACAATTTAAAGCAAAGCAAAGCTTGGCATTTGTTTTTTTCTGCAACATTGGTCATTACAGCTACATGTCCAATGTAGCAAAAATCTCTAACAGTTACATAGATTTTGGGGAAAAAAAAAGAATGCTTTCTCAAAGCATGAGTATGTTGATGCCTCAGAATAATGTGGCACACAGGGGGTTTTCACCACGGTACAAAAGAGTTGCAGTGACTGTAATAGGCTTTTAAAATAAGCATCATACCCCTTTTCAAACGGTAGAAAAATTTCTCTTGGAATCATGATTAGGATCTGTATTAGAAGAACCGTGACTGTACTAATGATATTTCTTGGTTTTAAAGCAAATTACACTTGTGTATTGTAAACACGATTCTAGAATCTTGATTAGCAAAGGGAGGTCTTGAGGTATTTCCAATCTTGATTTGCTTTATTCGAGTTGCGCACTTCTCGTCTGAAAGGCATCATCTCCAAAACATGACAGAGGAGGAGGCAGAGCTTAGCTCAACACTACATTTACTTTTTATGCTCCGCAGATATCGCCAAATGCATTCTGCCTGCACAGATTACACATACCTAGTGCAGGCTATGAGAGTTTGATTGACAGGTTAGGATGCTCCTCCTCACCAAAATTGAAATGAAGATAACAAGCACGATTCCTAAATATGATTGCGAAATAATTTTTTTTTTTTTCAGCATCTGAGAGAGTTCTATGTTTTTGCATTTGAGTATCTAAGAAGTCTGTAACTTAAAGGACAAGTCCACCTTCATACAGTATAAGGACTGAGTGAATGCAGCAATATGAGTAGAACACAACAGTGAAAGTTTGAGGAAAATCGGACAATCCGTTCAAAAGTTATGAATTTTTAAAGTATCTGCGCAGTCACTGCAGGATGAGAAGACTACTACAGTGTATGATGTCACCAGGCGTACAACGATTATATAAGGAAAATAAAAAGAGAATTTCACAAAACTTCACTCTTTGAATAAAGTGCACATTTCTTTGACCTGTTACTGATGCATGTTAAGGGTAATATTATTGCCCCTGTCTTCAGAAAGAGAGAAGTCAAGTGTTCATTTGTTATGCCAGAAAAATGGAAATATGCTGAATTTTCTATATTCTTTCTTAATATTGTTGTACACATGTGACATCACAGGCAATAGTAGTCTTTTTATCCAGCTGAGACTGAGCAGAAACTTCAAAAATTCATAACTTTTGAACGGATTGTCCGATTTTCCTCAAACTCTCACTGATGTGTTCTACTTATATTGCTGCATTCACTCAACCAACATGTCTATGAAGGTGGACTTGTCCTTTAAAACATGATCACAATCACAATTCAGAATGATCATCACAAGACAGATTTTTTTGTCCTACTGTCTGAAAGAGCTCATAGACTTTCATGAACATTTAAAAGTAGAACACAATGAGATTACGTACCAACTGTCTGATGGCATCGATGGCTCGATTGTACTTCTCACACAGGGTGTACATGCTTTCAAAGCTGAAAGGAACAATCAAAGCAAACTGTGGTGTCAAACGCGGCACAGTGTTTTAATAGTTCTAGAAAATTTTACACTTTGTGAACCAGGAGGAAGGTGAACCTGGCCAAATGATGAAGTGCCTGATGCAAACTAGATTAAAACTGAAATCATCTTATTGGTACTTTGTATTATAGGCTATTACATCAATTCTTCATCAGTCTCACATGGTCTTTGGTACTGAAAAAAGAATCTGTCACCCCACATTCTAGCTTTAGGTAAACCAAAAATCCTTACTAGATTTGCTTTGCCCCCTAGATTTCCTTTTATCTTGTACAGGCAAACCCTGTTATGGAATATGGATACAATAATTTTCTTTTCCAGTATGAGAGGATTTTACCAGTAAAACTGTCTTTATTTCTATCATTTACTTTGTCTGGTACAACAAAATTTTGTCATATTTAAAAAAAAAAAATTGGCGGTCCAGACTATCTTGTTACAGTGTATATCCGATCAAGGTTCACTTGCACATCTTTGGAATAATGTCTCCATTTCCCCCAGAACTCAAAACAGTCCCAACAAGAGTTCAACAAACATTCGTATGTGATAATACATATCTTATGATCATGTGATGCAGCCATACACTGTATCTCTTTCATTTTCATTTCAAAACACAGGGAAGACAATTGAATTTTGAAGAAAAAAAAAACAGAAATCAGAATTTCTGCCGATTTTGATAGAGAAATCCATGTAGCAAAAATGTGTACAGCCTTGAGAAAAAGAAAAGGAAATCAGATTTAATTCTACAGATTATCATGCCTGAAACACAGCAGGGAGATCCTGGACTTCTTCAAAGCAACACTTTCTAGAAGTGATGTCTTATTGATCAGATTATAAATACTGTGACATTCAATAAATACCCAGAATAAGATGCAGAAAGTGGATTCTTCTTTTTTTTTTTCCCCCTCAAACTAGTCCCTGCAGCTGTATCAATTGAAAGAAAAAAAAATGACCTCTACCAATCTGCTTGAGGGTTTATTTGTACCTCAATAAGCATAGACACACAAAATTTTCCCTCTGACAAGATGTGCTTGCTACGTACAGTGTACTTCCATGGAAGGGCAGATATCAATACAGTGCTGTGGGCAATGCAATACAGGCAAGCATTTCTCAATCTCAACGGATTATATTACAAACTGTACCTCTGCAACTCAAGATCTCAGGTTCGGAAATGTCATTCAAGTACTGTACATGTATCCATGATTCAGTGAGGCACACGTGAGTATGTATTTACTGCAAATATATATTAGAATCTCATTCATTGCCACCTTTCATTGTTACATCAGTTGTCTCATCTACTGTATGTTTCTAAGAACTAATGATGTCAATAACAAATGAACATTCACTATTACTATCCACACTTTCACCAGTGTAATTTTTTTCACTTCTCTGGATTTTCAATCAGTCTACAGTGACCCTACAGATTATACTCTATGGCCCACGTTCACGAAGGTGGTTATATTTAAACTATGATTTATGTAAATTTTTTCTGCATAAATAGGGGTGACAGACGGTGTACAAGTATGTCGACAGAAATCCAGTATGAACAAACGCAGGTAGGTACAAGTATGTCAATGATACGCCTATTTCATGCTTATTTTAGTCCATGGACTAAAACTCAAATCCCTTCCTGAATTTTGGCCTACACACTGTATGTGGTTGCAGCTACAAAACTGCTGTATGAATTGCAAAATAGTGCGCACGGCTTGTATCGTACCAACAGTCAATCACACAGGCTTACCTTGCGGTATCATAGTCATTTAGCACGTTGTTCTCCATGGCCAACATGAGTTGTGGGATGTCCTGACACACCCACCTATTGTAAATGTAATTGTAAGCAAAACAAAATTGGTCGTAAATGAAGCTCGAGAAAGTACTCTTGGTACATGATGATACAGAATTGAGAATGATAGCTTTGTGAAAATACTGGTAGTGTGAATAATGCTATGCTATTTTTTATCTGATTCATTAAAAAAAGAATATAGAATGGGATTAATTATGATCACATGGCTTGCATTTTTAGAGCTACAACGTGTATGGGCAGAGCTAAGGGAATTTCAGCACACACAAAACAACTAGTAATTTGCTCAGGGTTGGAATGAAAGAAATGTATGCAAATCTAATGTTTTAAAATTCATGAATCTTCATCTTTTGATACAAGAAAACATTACTTCATTTGACCTCACATCATTGCTGCTTGTAGGCTTAGCTGACCCAGCAAATAGCTTGCTATACACATGGCTCCTGCTCATACATGTAGTCACAATACACGGTGACCTGCCTGTCTTTATCATCAACAGTAGTACAGCTGTACACAAATACTGTAGTTATCTACAAACTATACAGTACAATTGTACACTCTACAATGTATGTCCTATACTCACTGAGATAAGTAAAAGGTTGTGAAGAAATATTCCAGTAAAAGTGTTTTCCAGATTCATAGTTTATCACTAATTTGATAGTCTAATATTGTCATATCTGATGTATTTGTTCTTGTACATTGTACACATTGTGTGAGGGAAAACCATTATTCATCCATCCCCACAGATTTCCTCATAATAATGCATTAGAGTCTGTGTGCTTTATTAATAGCTCCCTCTGGGGGAATCCCCTGTATGGAATAAGGCTGAAACTACAAACACATCCCACCCCTCCCCCTTTCTAGTTGTCTGAATATCACAGCTGGAATTTCCAGCTGAATACAATGTGTTGTATTAGGCAATGACACAGGAAGCCTATATTGCAGGGGAAGAGATTTTGCAAGGGGTTGGGTTTCAGAGTATACCTCACGCTGTTTCACCAACACCAGTACAGTGTTGTACCAGGGCTGGCAGAACAAAGTCATTACACGTGTAGCTTAACATTAAGAAACCATGAAACAATATCGGATGTTGCAGATGATGCTTTTCAAGACTTTACAACTGTATTTACCCTGTACTCTTCTATTGGCTGGACTGGTTTATGGTGGGTTCAGAATTGCTAGTTGTTTCTCAGGAGTGCACACATGTACAGTGTACACTGCAAAAACCCAATGCCTGTATGATGTACGTACATTGTAGACTGGGAATTGGTATGGTGGAGGTTCATAGTGTTGTACTGGGTACAAATGTATGTAAAACTTTTGTACTTATGAATGTAAAGACCGACCTTTCCTATCTGGACAGGTCGGGGCCGGCGCTCATCCGGTTAAGAGATTTGGCCGAATATGGGAGACTCGATGTTTAATACACATACAGGTGCAGCTGCCCACCCATGGTAGGCTCTACACATGTAGGCCCTACACTGTACAGTACATGTACAGTACAGTACATGTATAATATAGGTACAACTTATATTATAGCATAAACTCTTTTTTTGCTATCATTGCATGATTATAAAGCATTGTTTTCGTTTGTTTGTTTGGGGCTTTGTATTTGTACCAATATGAAATCAATTTTTTTTAAAATAATATGTTATTCATGTGAGATTGTGTACAAAGTTTATTTGAGTTTAAAATCCCCCTTTTTATCAGTGTGGGGGAAAAAATCACACCGAGATATCATTGGGATAATAGAGAGATACAGACAAAGGGAGGCCAGATACATTGTAGGAGAGGTCAGGCTGTACAAAGCCCCTGATAGAGCGTGCAACTCACCTTATGGTATCCACAATTTCCACAGCACCATCATTCTTATCCTAAATGAAACAAACAAACAAAACAATATGACCATTATTACGTGTACAAACTTCTGTGTACATACACATGTGACTTGTATCTCATTTGATTGTAGAAGCATATTACTGTACCAGATTTTATCATGCAGTAACATTGTACTGTGTACAATACTGTACACCATACATCATACTTGTACACGTACACAATGTACATGAACAGGAGTACATGTAAAACTGATGTACTACATTGTACACATGTACATACATGTTTGTCAGAAATGTATACTTTATACAGGATGTACATGTGTACTTCAACTGCTATTGAAAATCTCTGAATCCACTCTACTGCAGTACAGTACTCGTACATAACGTTGTACGTACAAAGTATGTGTACAACTTGTAATGTGCTCAATACTTTTGACACAAAGGTAACATAAAATGTCTTTATATTGTCCCTCAATGAAGAAATTTCTGTCATATACATGTAATTGTAAGCGCAAGTACACATACATTACATACATGTACTGTATGCTTGTACAATGCATGGTACAAGTAGGTATTCAAATATTGTAAATATTGATCATGAACTGCAATGCTTGTAAACGGAAAGCATACAATACAGGCCTGAACATCAAAACCCTTTTACAATCATGCGTACAGTGTACAGCTGTAGCAAGATTGACTGTACATGTAAGTACAAGTGTACAAACTTGTAAAGCAATAACTTTTGTGTTTTGTGAAACATGAATTTTGCGAGTCAATAGCAACTCGCAAAATTAACAAAGAACACAGAAACCTTTTAATATTGAGGATGATTATTGGAACAGCGCAGGAACTGTTACATTACAAAGTCTGTAAACTAAAAAAAGACCCCTACATACTGTACATTTGTACATTCACATGGAATACCAGCTCATTGCGTATGCAGCAATGTGCATGGCATACTAAAATTGTACATGTACATGTACAGTACCCATTGCAATGAAAAAGGAAGATGTGAGAATTGCTGACCATGGTACAATTGTACTTGGGGATAGACCAGTACATGTACTCTACGAATTTGGCTCTCCACTGAATACAGGAAAATTCTTTCATGTACTACACTTGCACACTTTGGCCCGAATTCACGAAGGTGGTACAAATGAAACCATGGTTTAGACCATGGACAAAAACCATGGAGCGCAAAGTGTCGCATGGAATATTTCGTTACGAAATCAGTCATTTCGTCGATGAAATGATTATTTTGTAACGAAATGACAACATTTTGTAATTAAATGAATATTTCGTCCACGAAATGACAATTTGGTTAACGAAACAGTCATTTTGTCGACGAAATGACCAATTTCGTAACGAAATATTCCGTGCGACACTTGGCGCTCCATGGTTTTTGTCCATGGTTTAAACCATGGTTTCATTTGTACCACCTTCGTGAATTCGGGCCTATGTTTCTGTACCTATGTACAATCGTACAATGTACAGGCAGCCCACACAGGGTCAATGTGCTACTTCGATTATCGTATGTAACATTGTACAGTACCACACTCACATTTAAAGGGACCGTATACATGTACTGTAGTTTGGGTTGAGACCTAATTTCACGTTTGTAACAATTTTTGGTGAGATAATGAGAAACCTTGTATGAAATATGAAAGAGCATGTAATTCCATGAGGAATTCAATGTTTATTTGATGAAAATTGGTTTTGAAATGGCTGAGTTATCCAAAACAGAGCGAATCCAATAAAGTGTGGGACCCACACTTTATTACGATCGCTTTGTTTTACTTTGTTTTTGGATGTTTCAGTAATTCTAAACCTGATTTTCATCAAATAAACTTTGTATTCCTCTTAAGAATGATATGCTCTGTACTATTTGGTAAGTGTTTTCTCGGTATCTCGCATAAAGTTAAAAGCTCAAACCTCATCTCCACCAATACTATACCATTCCTTTAAAAGGTGTAAAGATCAGTGTGGTCTGCAAAATTTGAATTCATGAATGGGTTCAACTGTACATCTACAGGCTGTACACGACAAAAGAAATGCAACGATTACTAAGCCCACAAAATGAACCATTAAAGGGGATGGCTAGTAACTGATCAGTAGGAATCAGTGGGAATGCCGGGGGATGATTGTTCCAAGCCTTGTGGGATTCATTTAAGGGTACATAAACAAATCTGTATCTATTGTTGTGTGAAAACTATTTGCTGCAGAATGGTCTCATATTCAAGTTATGTGCAGTTCAATGTTTCCAGGTTAGCATGCCTGTACAGTGACGGGGCATTAAACTGCACATTACTTGAATATGAGACCATTCTGAAGCAAATAATTTTCACACAACAATAGATATACATGTAATGTACTCTTACGTAAATCTCAAAAGAATTGGAACGATCATCCCCAAGCATCCCCACTGATCAGTTACTAGCCATCCCCTAATTAAGATAACATTCACCAGATCTGCATACAAGGTAGTAATAGCAACGTGTACACTGTACTTGTAAATTGTAGTGTGTACAATGTATACAGATTGTAGTGTATACAATCGATGTGTATTACATGTTCCTCTACCACCACAATACAGACAGTACACACATTGCACATTTTGTACAGATCACAGTACGGTGTACATTGTGCCTATGCACATGATATACAATTTGTATGACCAATGTACAATTGCATGCACAATACACTACCCCACAATGCTCTGGAGCATAATTCACAGGCTACTGCTCATGGAATATTGTTCCAGGTGTCTCGTCTAGGTGCCAAATATGGTCATTGTCATTTAACCTTTTACAATTTGTACGAATACATGTACCTGTACCATACAACACTGTATGCCCAGGCACCTACATTGTAGCTGAACTTTCCAACCTTTAACATCAGTAGTCAGACGCTAATCATTCCAAACTTGTTCAGCTGGCATTCGTAAGTTAGAATAACAAGCTTACTCGGGTACTGGGTATACAAATTGTACATTCTAGCAATTTACAGTATTAAAGGGATGGTATAGTTTTGGTTAATAATAATATGGGGATTACAATGTAAGATTTTAACTTTTTGCAAGAGAAAATTACAACTAGAAACCACTTACAATGTACATGAAATATTCCTATTAAAATGCATACAATTCTAGATGAATTCAAAGTTAATCTGATAAAAATCAGTTTTGAAATGGCTGAGATATCAAAAAGGAAAGTAGTCCAAATAAAAGGTGGGACCCACCTTTTATTTGGACCTTTATACGAGTAATATACATGTACACATTTGTACATGTAATATCTACAATGTCTATAATGTACATGATACCCTGTGTAAATGCTATAGCAAGGAACAAAACATCTAGACCATCCTACTGTACTCTAATACTGTGTATTTCTGGCAAGACTTCCTTACCCAACACTGGCTAAATGTGTGTACCAGTATCTGTGCATACAGTACATTGTATTAAAGCTAACAAGGTCAGGTCGTGCAGATGCAGCGCTGGTGGTACTCTGTATGGCAAAATTAGTTGGGGGGGGGGGCAGGGTGGGACATATCACACTAAAGGAGTCTTTCCAAGGATAAGCACTATTTGAGCACCCATCCATCTTCACTATGAATATTCATCAGGTTGACATGGTACGGATATGATCGCCGTACTGCCGCCGCCTTCGTCCAGGCGCGCGCTTTCTGATTGATTTTATTCCATCTCTGCCTGCTCGATAGACGGTACTAGTACCTGCTTACTTGTTTCAGCAATCTGCGAATTTGTGGTGTACTCTTTCAAAACAAAATGACCCAGAATTCGTCTTTTGCATTTCTGCCATTAGTGTAACCTTGTCATCCTGTATAAATACACATGTACGTACAATGTTGTTGTACAATGTACATGTATGTATTGTATCTTTACATGATATTGAAGGGTTGAAATTGAAAGATATGCAGGATTAGTGCCCAGAGCACTAGATACATGTACTAGTACACTTGTATGTGACCCCAGTGGTGCCATGTGTATACGGTGTACGTACATGCCATCCTGTAATATTTCTACATGTAATACAATCATATGTACTGTATGGTACGATAACATGTTGCGTGAATGGAGGTATGAATATGATGCGATGATGGCAAGAGTACTTTCGTTGGCAGAATTTTTTGTGTGTCGATGTCCAAAGCAGTTTCATATTGTCGTTTCCTTACAATAAATGATGATAAAAATGCAGATGACCGCGTTATTCTGGTCCATTCACTGTAAATATGTGCTAGTATAGTGGCACGGTAAACTTGCAAAGGACGGAGAATTCGGCGGCTCACGCAACTTACGGCCCTATGGTGGGCAGTGGCCCCCGGAGTTCAGTGCGGCGAAAGCAGTGGCGACACGAACTGGACACGAAACATCCTGCGGCTCGCAATCTCGCAAGGCTGCGCTAGCTAGCGACCGAGCTGGTAGCAAAAGATTTGTATTTCAGAGCGTGTAATGGACGCGCAGTAGCCTTTGCTTAGCGATAGCAAGCGGTTATCGCGATATCGAATTCTCATGCGACGGAATTAGTATACATATTTTTAGACATATTCAAGGACAGTTTTCTCTCTTTTTATTCCGGATTCCAAACAAATATCCTAAAAAGCAAGCATCACGCATGACATTTGATATATATCTGAATTCAGTGACAGTCCTCTAGACAAGTTGAAGTGTAGATCTATTTTCCTATGAGTGTACCTACCTTAGGTTGGAGATCAGTAAGTACATTGTACACAGTGTATGCACATACTTTATCTGCATCCATGCAATAATGCATTTCTTATCGGCGTATATAATAGTAACAAATTTACTGTGCAAGATCTAACGACTAGTAATAACTATAAACGTTAGGTGTCAGTTCTTGGCACGAGCGGTCGAAAAATGGGCAAAGCACTTTCGCATCTCAAATCGCATT
Source organism: Diadema antillarum (assembly GCF_040938485.1). Classification (NCBI taxonomy): domain Eukaryota; kingdom Metazoa; phylum Echinodermata; class Echinoidea; order Diadematoida; family Diadematidae; genus Diadema; species Diadema antillarum. The sequence continues at coordinate 839,784 of NW_027271236.1, read as the reverse complement.
TTCAATACGCCCTTGTGCATTCAGAGTATATCAGGCAAACTGTGATATTTTAGGTTTCTATTGATAGAAAAACATTAAGTAGTCGCATGCTGCTGTTTGGGAATGTTACACAGTGTAGACACTCCACTCTCCACACTCCAGAGTCCAGCTCTGTCTGACTTTATATTTATGCCAGTTAACTTTCTTTATGCCTTCGGACTATTGCATGTTGGATGCCTTGTCAAATAACGTAAGGCTAAGGAGGACAAATATGAATGAACAAAGACAGAAAGATCCGTCTGTCCGGAGGAGTCTTTTATTATTTTTATTATTTTTACTTTTTTGACGTTTCGTTCTCCTCCGTAATGCACTTGTCAATTGTAGTCCCGGCCCCTGGGTACCCGGGGATGTCCGGGACTTGCATTCCACTTGCAACTTTGGGATGTTACACCACCCGGCCAAGTCCCGGCCAAGTCTCCGACAGGTCGGGCAAAATTTTCACGGAAATCCCCCTCTAAGTCCCCGGCAGGCCGGGCAAAATTGAAGTTGAAATCCCCAGCCAATTCCCCGACAGTCCGGGCAATGTTTGTGCAGAATTCCCCGGCCAAGTCCCCGACAACCCAGGCATATTTGCATAGAAATCCCTGGCCAAGTCCCGACCCTCAAGGCCCGGTCACACTGCCCAAAAGTCGCGTAAGTTTGCATGAATCACACAAGAAATTTGGTTGTGCGTGCTCGTCCGTTGAGAATTTTCGCTGATTTACGCGATGAAGCGATGAATGCGATGAAGCGATGAATTGCGCAAGAACTACGGAAATATCACTCAAAAATCACTAAACCACGCACTTTCAGCGCATAGGCACGCAAAGGCCCCAAATAGGGCGAATTCGTGGTTGTGTGCGACGACTGAGGTCCACGGAAAATCACGCATTTTATCTGCGCTTTATCACAATTAATTGCGTATGAATCGCGCATGATTCGCACATGAACGTGATAGCGGCAACATTTTTGCAAACGATCACTGATATTCCACGCATATTTCGCGCGTTTTTCTCGTAAGAACAACGCAAACTACGCAAAAATTACGTAAAACAGCGCAACACTGCCTAAACTTTTACGCGAAGCCGAGTTTTGAGCTGCTCAAAAACCTGGCCTTTGAGGACCTGTCACACTGCCCAAAAGTCGCGTAAACGCATGAATCACGTAAGAAATTCGAGCCTTATTTACGCGATACATGCGTGATCCAGTGCGCATTTCATGAGTTTGTCTACAGCGTGGAGCCTTCATAGTTGTCAGCCGATGTGCGCCAGATCGGCGCTTTACGCAATTCCGGGTTTTGAGGAGCTCAAAACTCGGCTTCGCGTAAAAGTTTACGCATTATTGCGCTGTTTTACGTAATTTTTGCGTAGTTGCGTGGTTCTTACGCGAACAATGCGCGAAATATGCGTGGAATATCAGCGACATGTTCGCGAAAATGTTGCCGCTATCGCGTTCACCAACGACTCTCCACTGACGATTAGCAGACATAAATAATGACGCATGTTTCGCGCTTGTAACACCTGAAGACGTATCACTGAAAATCACTGAAAAAAAAATATTGGCGGAGGCCTATGTATCTCTAAGCTAACAGAACACGCAAATAAGCGCATGTAATACTTACGAAATACTGATCGATGAATCACTAATGTATCACTAACAACTCACGTATGATTGTGGCGCTATATTTTTGCGTGATCTTTGCGTAGTTCTTGCGCAATTCATCGGTGATTTTTCATTGCGTAAATCAGCGAAAATGATCGAATTCTCGACGGACAAGCACGCAAAACCAAATTTCTTACGTGATTTATGCGATTACGCAACTTTTGGGCAGTGTGACCGAGCCCGCATGGAAGCATGTAAAGCGCCGATCCGGCGCACATCCGCGGACAATACGATCGAAGGTTCCACGTCCGAAGAATTCATGAAATGCGCAAATCGCGCATGTTTCGCGCGAGGCTCTATTTTCTTACGTGATTCATGCGTTTACGCGACTTTTGGGCAATATATATACCGAGTCCTCAATAGCGGGAATTGCTAGTCAAGCGAAATAATTTATGGTCACATTACCGTAGCCCTACTGGAAATGGTACAAGTCATAGTCAACTCTCAAGCAAAATCTGGCTCAATCCCGGCCAAAATTCCCGCCCCAAATGCCTGCCATTTGGTTGGAGCGAATTTCCCCCGACAAGCCCCGGTTTATTCCCCACCCACCGGGGCAAAATAAGTGAATCTCCCCCGACAAAGCCCGGTCCATTCCCGACCCACCGGTGCAAAATAATTGAATTTCCCCCGACAACACCCCGGTACATCCCCGGCCCACCGGGGCAAATTAAGTGAATTTCCCCCTACAAAGCCCGGTCTATTCCCGACCCACCCGGGCGAAAAAAATGCTGAAATCCCCGCCCAACTTGGTTGCAAGTCCCGGCCATCCCCGGGTACCCATGGGCCGGGACTACAATTGACAAGTGCATAACGTTAGACATGATAAGGAGGGGATCCGATCCGGGCCGTGAAGCAAGACGTAGTCTCCGCGGAACATTTCCCCGACGACCAGATACAGACCGATCTTTCGGTCAAGTATGAACACTGTTGTGTAAATGAAAGACCGCTTATTGAAGTCTTGGGCTAGGTGGGGGAGGTTCCACATCAACCACTCACTCAGCTCACACAGCCATACCACACGAAAACGTCGAACGAACTCACGACCTCATTCTCCACCCGGCTACTCCCGACATGTCTAACGTACAGGTTAGGGTGAGCTCGTATGCACGAGAGATCGTAGTAGATTCTATGGATTCACTCATGCTGCTGTCGCTGGACAGAGCCTCATCAGAGTTGTGAGAACCAAAATACTCACGGTGTGTTGGAGTGGCCACGTATAAACAGCGGGTTCTGCTCCCGCCGGACTATGCAGTCGCAATTCTTTCGTCATTTTCGATGTCTAAAACTCTGCTGTCTGTGTCCAATTGTCTATAAATCCAGTTATGGTCAGATTTTCAACTCATTTTCGGCCGTCCAATCCCCCCATTACTTCCCGACGTCGACCTAGGTACTTCCGTACAAAGACGCCTCGCGGAGGTAAATGGTCACGTGACAGAAATGGCCGCTGTTGATTGGTCTGTGTAAAGATAGTTTACGTTTTTATTATGATAATTGTTATCATCCTCTTGTAGTAGTATGTGTGAACATACACGCACAAATTCTATTTTGACGCTGTTTGGCGGGGTATTGCGAATGAATTACGCACGAAAATGCAGCATAATTTGAGTACTTCGAGAGAGCGGCTTTCCTACGACATATATTGAATGATGATGTCAGCAATGACGTCAGACACAAAGTAAAAACGAAATCCACTCCTTTTAGAGAGACGATAAATTGCTAAATTTCGAAAATAGCACATGGTTTACGTGATAGAAGCTCAGCTCATATTATTTGCGAGTCTGAGAGACACCTTTTCGCAGTGAGGTAGCTTGAGGTGCCGGTAGTAGATGTAGAGTTTATCTTCATGCAAGTTTTACACTCGATTTGACAAGTACAGTATTGTCATCACTCAATGCGTGATATTGCGCAGACTGTTAGATGTCATGTTCTCGAAAGGCAGCGGACTTTACACATGCAGAGTTCATATTGCAACGTCCTTTATAATTATCCGCGTGGCTAGAGATCTTTAATATCAAAGAAGTAAAAAATAATTCTAACAGATAAATTAATATACATAATCAAAAGTCTATCATGTTCAATTTTGTTTGGTAGAGCAGATAAAGCTTGCTTTGATTGTAGGAACAAAGAAGAAGAATCGTATTAGACCAATTCGGTTTGGGTAGGCCCTACTGTTTTTTGTTTTTGTTTTTAATTTCTAACTGGGGGCTTCAAGTACACGTCTAGACCTGCGCCTAACAATTCAAGATAATTTATGCGCTGACATGTATAGCAACGCACCTGGCTCATTGCATAACCCATTGAAAGTATAGTTCTTCTTTGGAAGCCCCAATAGACCCTAAATACGGCCGCCATACGTTACAATGCTCAAGTCATCTTACCGTTACAACGTGACACTGGGGTGGTACGTGCTATACGACATATTCCTACCGTTCTTACTGGCACTAAATTTCTATTTTCTCTTTGGCTTGAAGCCCGCAGATAAACCACGATTATATTTGTACAAGTTGTCTCCGTTGTTTTGCTGCAAAACTGCCTTGCTATATAGACGCCTCTGGATTTTTCCCGAATCATTGTTGTGATGCTCAGAGCACTATGATAGAAACACTTGATTATATATATATATATATATATATATATATATATATATATATATATATATATGTTTATATACAAATATATATATATATGTATATATATATTTCTTTTCTTCTTTCTCTCGAAATAATGATACAGCTATATAGTAATCTTATATATTCTGTAAATCATATCATTGTGTGCGTGGTTGGAGGTGTATGTGTGTATGTGTTTGAGTGTGTGCACGTGGATGAGATAGTGTGCGGGACACGCGCGCGTGTATTATTTGAGTTTGCTTGAAGAATATGAATTTTTCATCAATATCATACGAGCTCCCTCGTGGAGACGTAATGAGTTCCTTAGTGGAGACAATATGAGCTCCCCCGTGGAGACGATAATTTATTAGCTCCCTCGTGGAGACTTGGTATATTTAATATTCTTGTTTATATCTCTATAAAAATGTTTTATGTTAAGTGCTGTCTGGGGCAAATTATTTGTATAGGGCCCCATTTTCTCTCTCTCTCTTCTTTCTTTCTTTGAATCAACAACAACAACAACAACCGTTCTTACTCGTGGTGTCTGTATTTCCTATTATTCTTATTATCATTCTTATTATTCTTATTATTATTATTGTTATTGTTATTATTATTATTATTATTATTGTTTTTCCTATTATCATTTCAACAATCATGCACAGTATAGTAGGCCTACCTACATATATAGGCCTATACGTTCTACGCAGGATCTAGTACAGCGTGTATAGGGCCTATTGCATATAGGCCTATTTATGAAGAGTGTAATCGCAAAACGGGTTAGATAAGCGCCATTTACAAATATATTTTAAAGTAAGTCCATTGATCAGTTCGAGCAAAATAAACCAGTGATACGCCTGTTACATTATTGCAGTCGTAACTATAAAGATCATATTTTTAAAACTATACTCGCAGTTCTTCTTTAGCAGCAGCTGTAACCTCATCTTGTTATGAAACTCTTCGTGTTTATGTGTACATGATTATATAGTCCCCAATAGGGCCTATAATAGTATGTTTACATAATCATATATGCCCACACAAATATAAAAATATGTATATAAAGTAAAGGATTAAACTTTATGGAGGTAAAAATGGGAAGGGGAAATCATTTTATAGTTCAAGGTAGCAGGGGGAAAATGAAGAAGATCAATGAACACATTAGAAGTTTTAAATTTATGCTGAAGGAAGTCAGTAACAACGGAGAACACATTTTCATTTCCTTGGACATTATAAAGGTCCAAAAGGGAAAATTTCATTAACCTGATATGTCTTGCGTCAGTAAAATGTAGTTTAATGTTTGAGGGAGTTTAGCCAAAGTATATTATGCTAAATGAAAATCGTTTATATAGATAGGCCTATATAATCCTGTCCAAAGTTATGAAATCGTTAAGTTTTGGTTAATTTCCCGATCATTTCCCGATTATTTTTAGACATGTCAGGTGATATAATCTCTCTGTGGAGTTAAAGTAATAGTAGGCCTAAACAAAAAATAGAAATAAATAAACAAATTCATATCATGGACATGATTTTGCAGATTTCCGTTTTTAGGTCTGGAAGAACTAAACTATAAAAGCCGTGTCCTCCAAAATCCATAGACTACAATGTCTGCCTTGATATAACCTCTCTAGAGTAACAAGTCGAGGAAATGTTACCTCGGACATTGTGTTGTAGACTTTCCATGCTTAACAGAAATTATAGATTGCAAGAAAAGAAATGGATAGCCATAGTAAACTAGAATCAGCGTGAAGAGATGACACCACTATCTGACTATCCAACCAGACACTTTGACACTTTACGTTTTGAGATATACGCACAGAACTTTACTTTTTACTTTGTTTTGTACCTCTAATGCTCTTGCATTTTGTGTCAAAATTTTGTTTAGGATGGAAGCGTCATTCTGTAGTTATATAAGATAGCCTATGTAAATGTGAAGGATTGTATGAGTGTTGATCTATAATAAGCACATGAGTGAAATTGGCCGTGACGAGACGCGACTCTCATACACGAAGTATGTTTCTTTCACTTTCGCTACTTAGAGGGCGCCACATCAATAAGCATAGTAAATCAATACTGAGTACCGTAAGCGTCGTAGGCCTTGTCCGCGTCCTTGATTTATGTTACTCTTTTTCTTTTTTGCATACTCTGTACCAATTTGTATTGATTTGTCATCATACTTGGAGAAAGAAATTAACTATATTCCAAACCACACCACACCAAACCAAGATGTTTGCAATAGTATACTTTGATATCAGTCAGAAGTAACACAAGCGGCAGCCTTTGTTAGAACACTGTGATACGCCTGCCGTAGGCCTATCAAGCTACCAGCAAGTATAACAGCGGCAAAGATCTGATGGTTCCACATTATGTAGGGGTGCTTGGTTGTTTAAAAAAATAATGAATTAATGTAAAAAAAATAATCAAGAAAGAATTAAGAGAGAATTGAAAAAATTCAGATGAACAATGTCAGAGAAAGAAAAGGTTTCAATCGTGAATCTGTAAGCTTATTCAACACATTAATGTTTATGAAAAAGATCCAGCATAGAAAACGCGGTTAATTGAAATGATCAACTATACGACATCAATGGAAGGGGAACTATTGGCCGACTGTTTGAGGGGTCATGGCAGTTAACGACTCACACCCGGCAACTCCGTTAAAGTTACTTTTTACTATTGGGAGCAGAGATTTAAAAAAAAATGTCCTGAAATATTGCACATTTTGATGCATATGTGTAGGTCAGTTGTATCACAAAACATCCTACCATGTATAAAGATTTCGCAATAAAGCCTAAAATGATAAGGAGATACAGTGTATCGCTATTTTCTCAGTAAACCATAACTGTAGACGGTTTAGTCTATAAAAAAACATTCTTTTTATAACTATTGTTCACATTTTGTATTAACAATATACTCATATATAGGGCCCCATTTTTTCTCTCTTTCTCTTCTTCCTTAAAAAAAACCCAACAACAATACTTAAGGCCGTGCTTTGTCACACACCTTTCCGAGCAACTTGCGAAGAACAATTTTTACTTCCCAGGTTTGATGTCCCCGCAGATGACCCGCACATGACAGTACCTAGCACGTATCTCACCCTGTATAGTCGCCCAGAGGTGCGCATGCAAATCCCTTTTACCAGCAACCATAGGCCCTGTCACACCTTTCCGGGTAAGCTACGCTGGCTTAAACCTTGTTGCGTGTGGGCATCCGCAATACCGGACAATTTCTGAGGGCGGACAAGGATTTGGGCGAGTTTTACGTGCGTCTTACTTGCTGGACGCGTTCTACGTACTTTAAGTTCTATTTGAGGGTATTCTGTGTGATCTGCGTGCCAGGCGCGCGGGGGCTGACAGCTTAGTGAAGGAATTCCTCTGAAGGAATGGCGGAAGTCCCACAGAATGTCATTATCTTGGCCGCTTGGACTGAGAAGAACCTGCGTGGGAGTTGCCTGCGAGGTGCTGCCGCTAAGGGCCTCCTATATACTGGCGTTCTGCGTGGACCTCTTCGGGCAATCCCTGCGACTCACCCAGAAAGAGTTCGGTCATGCTCAAAACTTGGCTACGGGTAAATCGGACTTGCGTGCGCACCTCCGGGCAACTACGGGCGAGATACGCGCTAGGTATGTCAGGTGCGGACCAACTGCGGAGAGCTCCGGGTAGCAAATTCGTTTCCCCTCAAGTCAACTCGCAAAACTTCCCGAGAAACGGTATGACAAGGTCTTGAGCATGCTCAAAACTTGTTCCGAGTGAGTCGCGGGGGTTCGCCCGCACAGGTACACGCAAAACACCAGTAGGAGACCCATTACCGGCAGTACCTCGCAGGCAACTCCAACGCAGGTACTTCGCAGTACCCGTAAGTCGCTCGTAACAGAAGACGGATCGGTTTCAAAGCTTTCAGGCAGGTCACACGGACTACACGCAAGTAGAAGGTCAGTAGCACGCGTCTAGCAGGTAAGACAAAAGTGCGAAACTCGCCAACATCCTTGTCCGCCCGCAGAAAATTTTCCCGCGTGCTGGAAAATCCCTACTCGCAACAAGCAGTAGTTTGCACGGCAAATTTCTACATTGGTTGTTTTTATCCCTAACTCATATTTTAGAACTATTTTAAAGCACTAAAGCTGGGTTTTTGTTTCGTCTGCAAAATTGACGGGAAGAATCCTCGTAGATCTGACATGAGAGCTACAGTGTGTAGGCCTATATGGTTTGCTGTGATCCTTTTTTTTTTACTTCTGAAGAGCCGAAGCGTGTGTGTGTGTGTGTGTGTGTGTGTGTGTGTGTGTGGATTTTTTTTTAGGGGGGGGGGGGAACCTAGCCCCATTATAACCCGGACCCCATACCATTTCGCGATCAGTGCTTTTGACTCAACAAAAGAAACATTCATGCAGGGAAACAGCTGACAGCCGAGTTTGAGAAGACGATCAACCTTATTCAATTCAATTTGATTGCAAGTAGCATTGATTTATCAACTTTAAAGGACAAGTTAACCTTCATAGACATTGTGGGTTGAGTGAATGCAGCAATATTAGTATAGAACACATCAGTGAGAGTTTGAGGAAAATCGGACAATCCGTTCAAAAGATATGAATTTTTGAAGTTTCTGCTCAGTCACGGCTGTGAAGACTATATCATACAGCTTGTGATGTCACATGACTGTACAACCATATAAAGAAAGAATGAAGAAAATTCAACACATTTCCATTTTTCTCGCACAATAAAAGAACACTCTACTTCTCTCTTTCAGAAGGCAGGGGGAATAATATTAGCATACCCTTAACATACGTCAGTAACAAGTCGAAGAAATTTGCACTTTATTCAAAGAGTAAAGTTTTGTGAAATTCTCTTTTTATCTTCCTCATATCGTTGTGCGCATGTGGCATTATACACTGTAGTAGTCTTCTCATCCCGCAGTGGCTGCGCAGATACTTAAAAATTTCATAACTTTTGAACGGATTGTCCAATTTTCCTCAAACTTTCACTGATGTGTTTTACTAATATTGCTGCATTCTCTCAATCCTTATTTTTATGAAGGTGGACTTGTCCTTTAATACCTAATCACTGTCATATACATAAGGCCAATGACATTATATAGGTCATTTACAATGAAGGAAGCGTGTCAAAAACAAACAAACAAACAAACAAACAAATAAACAAACAAACCCAGCAACCAAACAAGCAAGCAAACAAACAAACAACTAAATATAGTATAAGGGAATATTATGATAGAGAGAAATTTATCCCAAGAAATAATCATAAGTTGCAAGTGTTTCAAAAAAAATGGTGTCTTTTTAGACACCTTTTTTCTTGATGTATATTGTATTGAATTCGAAAAAAAGCATGATGTTATTTGAAATATGTAGTAATATGTGTATAGATGAAAGAGAGGGAAAACAAACAAACAAACAAACAAACAAACAACCGACCAACCAACCAAACAAACAAACAAGAACTGTATCCGCGGTACGGCGAACATATAGGCCTATACAACAACGACAAAAATAGAATAATAGAAAAACAGTGCAGGATTATGCATACTGTATACGGAAAATTAATTATCGGCAAAGTAATGCTGAATTCGCTTGTTTTAATCGTATGTTTAATTGAATCATATCACAAACATAATCAAATGATTTGCAAATGATTTGCAATAATTGTAAAACGAATAAATAAAACAGAAAAGGGGGAAAAAAAGGAACAACAAGTTGAAAATGTTAACCTCCAATATCGAATAAGCAATACCAAGTCGCACCGAGATAATATAATAAATAAACTACATGAACTTGAACAGCTGTCTATACATAGCGGGAAGGATTCCTCGAACTGACATGGTAATGTCAGCCCTAAAGATTGTGGGAAAACCAAACCTCAATTCATCAAGGGTCAATGAAATCTTATCAGGGCACACTCCCTGAGCTAAAACGTAGGGCCAGCTATACATCCACGAATACCACACGTTAAAACCAACCCTAATTCTCAAACACTGAACTCATACTCAAACGCTATCAAGCACTCACTTGTGGAGCGTGTCCCGACCCCAGTGACCCAAACTCAAAAGAAAAGAGAAATAATTTATGGGCACATAATTGTTTCTATTGTAGGCCTTGTCACGGCCAAATCAACGATGTTACTCCTTTACTGTAAAAATCACGGTGTCATGGTACTGTACATGTATATGGTATGTATTTCATACAATGCATTGCACAAAATATATCAGTTAAAATGATAGCTTTAAGGCAATACAAAAGAAGATATTGAGGGAAAAACAGACCAAATGTTATCTTCTACACAATTTATCATAAACTAAATCTCCATTTTCTAAAATGCTTATAGGGAGTTTATTGCTCTTTTCAGCCAAGTAATACTGTATACTAGTTACTTTTGTCTTTTAACAAATGATTTAAAGGCAGTCACATTAGGTAACTCATCTTTAAATTTGCAAACATAATTATATGTAATATTTCACCAATAACATAAGATAAGTTACAAATTTGTCTTTAGGAAAACCAAAAAGGTTTTTTTTTTTCAAATTTAGTAAAAATAAAACTGGGATCATAATGTTGTAGTAATAAATCTAACAATGCTTTCCAAATAGAAGAGACCTTGCACACTCACAAAATAGATGGACCATAGTTTCTTCTCTATCACACACACACACACACACACACACATACATACACACACATACACACACACACACAAACAAACAAACAAACAATTTGATGAATCTTTCCTATAAATTTTATGCAAAAATCCATTCAAAGCAGATGGATTTTTAAAATAAAACGAACGTAACCTAGTGTCAATTGTATACAAGTAAATTATTATTGTGTACATTTTCCCATATGATATCTATGGGGATTGTTATTTTGTTTTTATCAATAATCATATCTTTTATCAGGATTATATTTAACATTCACTATAAGTACGAGACGGTACTTTTCTTGTAGCAACCAACTCTTGAACATCCAAATTATGTAAAAATATATCATTTAACCATTCCCTTGGGATTTGATTCATTAAACAAAAATGAATTTTCTCCTATCTAATCGAGGGATATCAAAATCTAAAATCAATTCTTCTCACAATTTATGGCCAGTCATAACTTCGCTCATAATAGAGTTCATGTTGAATAACAGCTGAGCAGGGGCAGAAAAAAAAAAGGAAGAGCAAAAGAATAAAAAACAAAAGTCGGTCTTCACATTATGGCTGCCAATTCTCTATCAATGCAATTTTTTTAATTCTCCTGACCCCTTGCAGCCCAAGGGGGGGGGGGGGACCCCTAACACCCCCCCCCCCCCCCCCCCCCCCCCCCATAAAGTCAGCTGGATGGGTCACACACAGCATACACACTTATTCTGCCGTGTGCAACAAACCCAACATGCAAGGTGACAGAATCTCCGGTGGATTCCATTGGATAGGAACGAACGAACGCTGTGCTTGGAACTCCGTAAACGATAACAGCAGCTGCCCCACCCTTGTTTTTCCTTGACGGAAGGACAGCAAAGGGTAGTGTCGTGGTTCATCCATTAGTAAGTCTAAAATCTATCTAGATTCTCAGTGCCATACTAATTTAAACTTTAAAGTAGAGGTATCATAGAACTGAGCTTTTCACAGTCCTTGCTCGCTCTTGGCTTTAAAAAGGGGGTTAGCGTAGTCCCGCGTATTGCGATACATGTTTGTAATGGGACTGACTATCACTGCAAACAACAACAGCTGTTGACTAGTGTTGTATGTGTTGATGGACATGATGCGTGTGTGATTGTGTGGTTGTGCATGTGTACAATACAGTGGTACCGAGTATTGTATTGATACTAGGTCTAGAACTACATGTATTTGTATTATTATGGTCTTGATGAGACTATACGCTGAACTATGGTACATAGGAAGTAGGCTTCGCATTTATTTAGTCGTGACATTTGCCAATGACACAATGTGTAATTTAAATTCTTAGATAAATTTTATTACAGGTTGGTTACATTGTAAATTTAGCTGTAGTGTAAACTTTAGAGTAAAAGACTAAAGCAAGACATATCTACATTTTACTAACTTATAACTTACATTTACAAGCATTTTTATTGCCCTATTTAGTATGTAACTTACATGTACATGAGCCAGTGAGCCAGTGACTGAGCTAGTGACAAGTGTTGACATCATGCATCATGACAGTGCAGTGAACACGGTGGAAGGATTAACTAAACTTACAACTACAATACAAGTAACATGTAGACCATACAGCCTTGTTGCTGTACATACTAAGTCGCAGCGTCTGGTGGTAATAGTCTATCCTATGGCAAGATTAGACTAGTCTACAGCTATACCTGTACATGTGTATACTGAGTATTTTTGAGTGATTGTTGACTTTGGAGTTTGGTTTACAATTGTATGTGAAAGATGCAGAATCTTTAGGCCTATCCTGATCTAGTCACAATCATTGATCATTTGTCAATGCAGTTTATACAGTGTATACATGTATACACTGTATTTCACATCAGTTTTCAGTATTACAGCTGTAAAAGTTCTATGAATAAGAAACCAGATGTACAATGTACAGGTGTAGGGATGTGTATTTAAATTCTTGTCTACAAAGGACAGAAAGAAAAGGAAATGACTTGGATGACATCGCACCTTTCTTTTTTGCCAACTCTAAAAGCTTGATTGTACATTGTACAGTTTTGCACATTGTACAATGTTGGTATGTTTTTGGCAAATTTTGACAACAAAGTTAGTGATATTTTCTCACACTCATTTTGACTATTCTTATTTATTGCTAGATTTGAATGCCATTGCCTTGTGATGTAAGTTGCAATTTTCATACATGATGTTGATAAAAACAACTACAAAAATTCATTTATGCAACTGATTGACAAATTGCCGTACATTAACGTTATTTACGTCGATGTAGGGCAATTTGTCAATCAGTTGCATAAAAACCTCTTGATGGAAGAATTTCGTGAATTTGAAAAATTCCTTTATTTGCATATTCTGTATACAGATGGACGTAATGGTGTTATGTCAGTACTGTCGAAGGAGAAACACAGTCTGCATCTGGCTTCATGGACAGAGATGACTCATTGAATGAAGATGGTGCTCTATGGGAAATGGATTGGTACTATTGTTGACCACAATGCACTGAAGTACATCTGCTTCAACCACATGATTACAACGTACATCCTCACCAGCACTGTCATGTTCTTGATGACTTTCATCAACCTCTCCTCACCACGCCTAGCAACTGTTGCCATGTCAGCACTGATGTCCCTTTTCATAGTTACTCTGTCCATCAAGTTTGCCTATCAGATGACACACAGCTTCAAGACCCACTTTGAGGTTCAATGACAGGCAGTGAAACAAAGTGGATGACATAAGAAGTGTCTTTCTGTGTAGTTTAGTCTGTGAGATTTAGCAAGAGGATTGGGAGCATTTGTAGTGAAACTGCTATCAAAAGTGTTGTAGTGTAGTGCATACCAACTCTTTCAAGAAATGAGGATTACACATTTTATGCAAAATAATGTATCAGTACTTTAAATTACAATAATACTGTAGGAACTGCATAACAGTGCATATGCAACCTTCAGTTTAGGGCATAGGTACTTGTGGACTTGTTGAATATGAAATGTGTTCTGTCAGTCCTAGGTTAAAAAGCCTCGGCACACAGTAAAACAAAGACAGTTCTTCAGCCTAAAATCATATACTTTTGTTATATGGTTTATAGCTTTTGAGACACAGTCATTGTCCAAAGAAAATGTGGTGTTTTGCAATTGACTGTCGGAAATTTTTGAAGAGGACGTACCGACTTGTGTTTGCTTCAAGGTAGAGATAAACTTTTCTGTTAGTTGTTGCACTTGTCATTACCATGCAAGGCGAAGCATGATCTCCTTAGACTGGCAGATGACGGAAACAGTGCTAGACCACATTGGAGTGAAACGCATCTTCCTCAACTACGCTGTGACCACCTGCGTCATCTCAGTGCTGGCGCTACTGCTGGTGTCTGTAGTGAACTCCGGACCACGCCTCCCCATAGGAGCAAACCTGTCTCTCATCACGGTGCTGGTGTTGAGCATGTCCATAGAGTGTGCCCATCGCATCATTGTGTGGAGACAGATCAACAGTCAGCCACAGTTTTTGCTTGATGGGCTGCCATCACCACAAGAAGGCAACACCAGTCCACTCTTTTGACTGCCACATGACTCTTCAAGATTGACAACTTTTTCTTTCTCCACCTATAGTTGGATGATATGATACTGGTTTTGTATCTTTAACTACATGTATCACATGTATAATTACCACTGTTGTGATTCAGTGGTTGTCTTTCAGGAGTGTCGTGACTTGCCATCTGTGGGGAAAAAAAAAATCCTGTAGCCGCCTTCACTATAAGAAACTCTTTCATTAAAGCTCTGTAACTGTACAATTATTATTACGTGTACAACCTTTCTCTCACTTGAAATTCAGCTGAGTGGTAAAACAGCCTGTATGTACAAAAGCTGTAAGTGACGCGCATACCCTTTTGACCATTGGACTCAGCATTGCATGAGATTCTATGTGGCAGGACATAGAGCCAACTTCTTGTGTTTCATGCTGAAAGGAAAACAAGCTAAAGATGGGAGACTACTACGATGATAGTCATTCCCGCCACAACTACCTGGACTTTGAGAAAGTGCGGGATGAGACCAAGAGTGTCGTGATCGAGGGCACCAAGGAGTGCCCCGCCCATGCCATCATCCTGTGTGCCTGGAACAACATCCTTGGTCCCCATCTCCAGCATGTGTGGCAGACGGAGGGCAAACCTGAGATGAGCCAAGAGATGATTCATTACCTGACAACGCACACCCTGACATCCAGTGATCAACCTCAGGTAAGCAAGAGAAGCTGATTTCACACACTGGGGTTATTGGTTTTTGCATCACGATGCAATAATCAAAATTTGCTAAAAACTTAACTTTGGGTATTTGTGAAAGGGACTAATATCACAATCCTTTTTTCTTCTGGAACCAATGTCTGATTCCTATACCTTCAGTATTATCGCATGTTTTTTTGTTTTTTGTTTTTGTTTTTTAATTGCAAATTTCATATTTGTACAAAATACATACGTACATTGTGTATAAAGTCATCTACAAACAGTAACAATGTTATAGTGGACACTTGCAAAAATATTCCAGTTTCATTATTTTTAGACTATAGATATGCTTCAAGTATTAAGCAGAATTACCTGTTATTGAAATCATTTGGAAGGTGCACGGTGGTACAAGCTGTATGTTTCTGTTTTTTCCTTTATGATATTATCATGCTTCTGTTAGATACAGTGTGCAGCGAATAATTGGGAACAGCCATACGCAATTTTCGAAACACATCTGAAATGGTAGAGGCGGCAAAGGACTTTGCCTTTGATATATAACAGAAATACCAGTCATAAACATACAACTTTTTTTCTTCTGAAATTCCTTTCAACTTTTGAAATTTCACATTTCATCTCGGGTGAAATTACTAATGTACATCATATTTTTACCAAAGACCACAAGTATTATTATTGAAAATGAAAATCACTATTTGTACAAATTGGCACCATAACCTGCTTGTCTAGATTCTCAGAGTACTTCACACGTATGAAACATTGATTTGCTGTTATTATACAGAAGCTGTATGTACCTCCGCCAAGGAAGGAGGAGGTTAATAATAATAATAATAATAATAATTGCATTTATATGGCGCTTCATACTGACGTTTCTAAGCGCACTTTGCTACTCATACAAATAGACTAGAAAACACAATAACGTTAACAAAATTAACGTTAACAGTAACAAAAGAAGAAGAAAGAAAAGAAAAGAAAAATACATGTGATACAATGGTACAATAATTGATAACTGTGTGCGCCTCCAGAAAAAAAAAAAATTACAGCTGATTAAACAGATGAGTTTTAAGAAGAATTTTAAATGATTCGACATTTAAGTGATCATCGGCGTTGGTTTGTCTGTTTGCAAAATAATTCAAAAAAGTTGTGTATGGATTAAAATGAAACTTGCAGGAAAAGTTGATATTGACGGAAGGAGGAACACCTCATTTGATTTTGGAAGCGATCCGCGAAATTTTTGATGGATTTTTAAATCTTTTGGCATATTAGGTCAACGAACTTGGGGTTCAAGCTGCACATACAGTAGTTGAGGTTTATATACACGCACTAAAGCGTGTTCTGCCTGGGCAAGGTGCCATGCAATGATGTATAAAACAAAAGTCTTTTATTTTGGAAACTTGGGTGGAAATGAGTTGCTGGTTGGCGGAGGTTTGTGCTCTCCAAGTGCTTTTCTAGTTGATGTGTCAATAGATTGCCTTCTATCACAATTTGAATTGATGGTGAGAAAGTTGCAATGATATTTTAGACTACATGTATTATCTTGGGTGTTTTTTGAGTTTTGTCAAATCACCAGTCCTGCTTGTAGTACTTTCAACTGTGTTTATTGTCCCCATAGTTCTGGCAGAGAATGAATGCAGTGCATAGCTTGTAATCTTTTGATTTTATTTCAGTCTGCGATAGAGACTAAGACGCTATACTTGCGAGACAAGGACCTGGTCATCTCCACGTTCCTGTTCAGTGGGTGTGACCACCAGGAGAAGACGGTCTTTGCCCTCTCACTCATCATCCCATACGGTCTGAAATCTTGGTACCTTCCTCTGGAGGACTTCTGTGCCGCTCGTCTCACAGCAATGATCAGTAAACTGAGGGTGCTCCAGGATAAACAGAAAGCTGAGGTGAAGACTTGTAGACTTCTGTCATGGATCAATACTGTACTTTTATGCTTTTCAACTACAAATAGTGTAGGATCACCAAATTTTCTTCAGTATGGCTGTAGATGATATCTGCATAGATCTGTAAGAGTAAAGGACATGAATCTAGAGCTACATGGCAGTAAGATGTATGATTACATTGTACCCTACAAAATGTACGCATGTATGTATACTTTTACTTGCCTATCAGATGCTGTTTTTTTGCATGTGGCACTTTTCAGTCACACTGGGACAAGAACTTTGTTTTGGCTGCGTGACAGATACACAACACTTAAACATCTATACCACAACTATTCTCATCTCAAGAAAATTCCAGAAGTTATAACCATGCTATAGATACATCATTGACATACTTGTGTTTTTGAAGCACAAACTGATCTCTTCAATAAAGTCTTCCTTAGTCTAGAGTTTCCCTTTGATCATCATGAACAGAAAAACTGGTTTAAAATATGTATCAATGTCAGGAGGTGGTGAAAGTGTTACATGTCAAATAATTTCTAAGCCATATTTACTGCCAAATGGATAACAGTTGCATTCAGCATAGCTTTTGAAGAGAGTGGGTAATGTTGTAAAGTTGCAGGAGGGCCGGTCAAGCAAGATAACGCCATGTTTTTATTTTGACAATCTGTCCTGCTAGGCCGACCCCATCGTGATACTGGATGCTGAGATCCCGAGTCTGTACAGAGCCCTTGGACTACTCTTCATGGCGCCGATGCCCACTATGGTCAATGTGAGTCAGAGGTCACTTTCTCCTCACTCTGCTGGCACACAATTTTCACAATCCTAATTGAGATTGCATTTCATGTAAGGAACATCTTTCACATTCATAGAACCTTTGTATTTTCTGTGAGCATGTGTATCTTTCACAGTCTTGGAACCTTTGCATTTTATGTAAGCACATCTTTCACAATCTTTTAGAATCTGTGTATTTTTATGTCAGGCCATCTTGCACTCTTGCACAGTCTTAGAACCTAATCATTTTATGACAGGATGTCTTTCACAATCATGAAACATATATGTTTGCAGTTTTAACTGTTTAGCAAGTACCAACATAAAAAATTTGCTTATTAAAAAGTAAAGATCATTTTTTGTTTTTTCCAAATTGCTCAGTTGGCCAAGTGATAAAACAGTACATTCATCCAAGTAAAAACTCCTTCATTCTGACATTTTTTTTTTTGCTTTAGTTCAGAATCTTAATTTTCTTCGACGTGTCTCATGATTTTATGATCTCTCTTTTTATACCCCCGCCAAACGAAGTTTGAAGGGGGTATATAGGAATCAGCGGACGGTCGGGCGGTCGGTCGGGCGGTCGGGCGGTCGGTCGGGCGGTCGGTCGGGCGGTCGGGCGGTCGGTCGGGCGGTCGGGCGGTCGGTCCGTTGCAAATCTTGCGTCGCGAACTACTTCCTCAGTTTTCAACCGATTCCCATAAAACTTGGCACAGATGTGTGCCTTGGGTTGTAGATGTGCAAGACGTATTTTTTGACAGTACCCAAAAGTACGTTGCCATGGTAACGGCATATTATGGGCAAAAATGGGTACAAATCTTACGTCGCGAACTCCTCCCTCAGTTTTTGATCAATTTTTATGAAATTAAGTACAGATGTTCATCTGAATATGTTAATGTGCAAGACACATATTTCCGCAGTGGCAAAAAATGCCATGGTAACGGCATGTTATTGGTAAAATATAGGGCAAAATGCTTCATGGCAAAACTGCTTCATCAGTGTTCTTCCAATTCTCATGGAATTCATATTGAATGTTTGTCTTAGGATATAGGTCAGCATGACACATTTCTTGACAGTGACAAAAAGTATGTTGCCATGGTAACAGCTCACATATTATGAGCCAAAATGATGGAAAATTTTGTGTTGCAAACTACTTCCTCAGTTTTTGCCCAATTTCCGTGAAACTTGGTACAGATGTGTGCCTTTGGTTGTAGATGTGCAAGACGCATTTTTTGACAGTACCCGAAAGTATGTTGCCATTGTAACGGCATATTAATGGCAGAAGATCAAGGAAAGATCTTGCGGATTTAACTACTTCCTCACTTTTTTGACCAAAGCTTATGAAATGTGGCACACACCTTGATCTTGGTGGGAAGATGTGGAAGACATATTTTTTGGACGTGTCGGAAGCTGCGTTGCCATGGTAACGGCATATTAATGGTGGAAGATAAAGGAAAGATCTTGTGGATTGAACTACTTCCTCAGTTTTTGACAAAAGCTTATGAAATGTGGCACACACAATAGTCTTGGTGGGAAGATGTGCAAGACATATTTTTCGGACGTGTCGGAAGCTGCGTTGCCACGGTAACGGCATTTAAATGGCAGAAGATCAAGGAAAGATCATTCCTTGGGTAAGACTGTCGTCACGGGGCGGGGGTATTAATCACCTTCAGTGATATTTTTCCTTTTGGTTGTATTTGCTCTGTCTATCAAAGCTGTGTCACAATTTGTTTCTTTTGTCCAAAATAATTTTTTAGAGACTGTCTCACTCAGTCTTGCTTTACATAAGGTTTCTTTTTGTTTTGTTTTGTTTTGTTTTTATCTTTGTTTTGTTCTGTTTTTATTTTTTAAAAGCTGAACAACAAAGTCCCGGGTCCCATTTCATATTAAAAATATGTTAGGATAGCAGCTCTTCCTAGAATATCATCTTGTTATAGCAGCAACCAATCAGGAAGCTGGATTCTTGTCATTACCATGACACTTTCCATTCCGGCAAAAGTTGCAATCGTAGCAACTTCTTATGAAATTCTTATGAAACTCCTTTTTCTGTTGCTTCTATGACGGCAATATTATCTTAGCAGAAGTCTTCTCCAGTGCAGTTCAGTCAGCTGTATGGGTTTCTATTTCAATTCCTCTTTTTTTGTTGTTTTTTCTCTCTGCAGCTAAATGACACCATATTTGCAGCTGGCCAATCCAAACAACTTGATGTCCAGTTTACCAGGAAGTAAGACTCCATTAAGCTGCATTCAGTGCTTCCTTTCTGCTTTGAATTTTTTCTTTGGTACTTTGCATAATGTCATATGTATTTGAATACATTTGCCTACTATACATACTTACATACATAGATACATACATAGATACATACGTACATACATACATACATACATACATACAAACATAACGCATGTACGTACAGGTTTTACATGTATACAGTTTGCCCATGTATATAAATTTCATATAGAAAATGCTGATGTGCAGCACATGCCGAGAAATCTTTCCAGTTAATTAGCTTTGAGAGAAGGGATATATAAGAAGATGGTATGTACAGTTGCCAATGCTTTGTAAACGAAATTACTCAGTAGCAAGGCTGTTGTAATTAACCCGTTGAGGATGGTTTGATTTTGCTACAGCACGCATTTCCCATAGACACTTGCCCGAGAATACTCGGGACTCATCCTCAACGGGTTAAGCAGAGCTGCCAAGTCTCCCTGATTCTGCAGGAGTCTCCCTGAAAGTGTCAAAATCTGTTCAAGTCTGAATAAGAGAATAAAATCTCCCTGATTTGGGAATTGTTTTCGCCCATTGAAATGCATGTAACACACAGATATCTCCCTGATTGCTGTGTGGAATCTCCTTGATTTGGAAGTGAGAATGTTGGCAAACCTGGTTAAGTGTCTGTCAGGATTAGAAGAGGCCAGAAAGTGATTTATCATGGTATTATGTAAAGTTGAATTTATGGATCTTCATTTCACACCATGTCTTGCACATGCTTCATTATCACTCACAAGCGAGGACTGTACACGCGTACATGAATAAGTTGTACCTACATGCTTTTATCAGAGATACACTTGCCGATCAATGGTTACTGTAGAACGAGGAATGTTCGCGTGCATTTCAATTTTGTGAATTTTGCGAGCGCCAACATTTGCAAAATTAAAATGTACGCGAAAGTTCTTGCCTGCACAATATGCATTGGATGCCAGAGGCAATTTGCGAACATGATTTTTATGCTGCGAGAAAGCCTGTTGGCTAGAATTCACGAAATTTTCATGCCGCTAATATATCGTGTTATGCAGTCTATCTCCTCCCTTACCCGTTGAGGACGAGTCCCAAGTATACTCGGGCAGCTGTCTATGGGAAATGCGTGTTGCAGCAAAATCAAACCGTCCTCAACAGGTTAATCTTTTTAGCTCACCTGAGACAAATTGGGGGAGAGGATTATAGTTTGTACAAATGGTGGTGGCTCACCAATAGAGGTGAGTGGGGCCCAAATGTCCCAAATTAGCTACTTATTGTTTTTTGTGAACAATTTTATTCTTTCTAAAAAAAAAATGGTGGCTAGATTTGACCAAGCTTGGCAGGAATCATCAGTTTGGGGATGGGGGGGGGGGGGAAGGGGTAAAGTTTGTACAATGTTGATGGTGGCCCTTGGGGGCTCGTAGGCAGGGTCGAAATACCCAACATTAGGAAAGTTATGGTCCTGCATCAATTCCCAAATCTCGAGATGTTTAGAATAGTTTGTTGTAGGGGGAGTGCCATGACGGCAAACTGTGTTGCTCGGGTGACTGCTAGACCAGCAGGTTTTGATGCCTTGCATGTTCCTGATATGCAATTATCAAGAGGAATGATGGACACAGTGCATTATTGACCCATTTCTTCCAGTGAAATCTCATTAGTTTGTCACCATGTTTTCTATTTACCTTCTGTTCCAGGGCCATAGCTTCTCATCTACAGACCTGTGGTTGTTCTGTTGTTGTTGGTAACACCAAGGAAGAAGTGAACATGGTATGTGTAAAGAATGGAATTCTCTCGATCAGTCATTGCTATCATGGTGTGGATGAAACTCTGATATGTTTTAATGTAGATCATACAGCAAATCTCAATGATAGTTTTGTTTTCAAGCTACAGCTGTATTTAACCATGATGTTGGCTTTCACACATTTAATGACATATATTCTTCAATTTAGATGAATGTTACATTAGAATGTATTTTGGTTAGATTTACCCAATACTTGGCTTAACCAAAAATAAACCTGCTGGAGTGGAACAATGTTATACTGTAGTTGTAATGTCAAAATCTGCTGATGCATTGAAAATTAGATGAACCATGTAATCCCATTCACTGACACCAGTACTTTCAGAGCATCTTGACAATTAATAGAAAGCAAGCAAGTAGATCTACCAGTGTATGAACAAAGCAAGCAAGTAGATGTACCAGTAAGAGCATAGTAAAACTTGATATAACGGGATCCCTTCACTTACTTTGTTCAGTTTGTTGCTCCACATTTCCTGGTTGCAGTAGATGGATGCATATGAAAGGATAGCTACAGTCCTCAAGCCCCTGAAGGAAGAAAAAAAGAAACCCACAAACCTGTACAAATGGGGAAAGTACTTACATGTATTAAAAAAAATATGGAAATTTGTTTAAGAATTCAACTTGTCATTGACTCCATCAGATGCTGAGTACTCTGAGTCTCTTCATCACCCCGGAGGAGAGGATGTGTTCAGTGTACCTCAAGGATGAGAAGCAGTGTGTCTACCAGGGGGATCTCTTCCTGCAGGGATTCATCAAGGTCAGGTTGCCATCTGTGTGTGTTTGTTTGTTTGTGTGTGTGTGTGTGTGTGTGTGTGTGTGTGTGTGTGTGTGTATTTGCAAATGCCTCCAAGTGTGGACTCTGTACTAAATAGGGACATACGCCAACCAAAGACAATGCTAGACTGGATAGGCAATGAGGCCGATGGACCAGGGGGGTGTTTCATAAAGCTGTTCTCAGGCTAAGAACAACTGTAAGAACGACTGGTGATCAGTTCTTGTGCTGAATTATTGAAATTCTGATAAGTGTAGCACATCAGAACATGTTTCAGTCATTCTTAAGTCGTTCTTAACTTTCTAAGAACAGCTTTATGAAACACCCCCTGTAGTCATGTGAATATTAATGTGGTGTATGATATAGATATATACTGGTAGGAATGCATATATGATTTAGGATCTGTGGACTGAAAGTAGACTATATCTTCAAAGATACAGTTGTACACTGTATGTGGCCCACATTGGTGTGGAAAATTTCTCTTACTTTGATCTGACATATGTTTGGAGGATTTTAGTTACTTGTGGAACAGATATTTCTTGACAGCATGCAACTTACTTGGGGCGACACCTAAAAAAACACCTCAAACAAAACAGAAAATGTATGTTTGAAACAATTTGTCAAGCTAAAGTAATGCTCAAAGTATACATTTGTATCTCATGCCTGATCATGTGCTTCTCTTCATCATTCACTATTATTGTGTTTCATATAGTCTACTGGTATTATTGTTTCCATAATGGATCATTAAATTGTTTGCACACTACGGTACAGAATACCATCAACTTGGTGGAGTATGGCCGTGACATCATGGCAAGTCGCTACCCAACCACTCTGGTTGACATGACGACACTGGACGTTAAGCAGACACTGCCGTACAATGAGCACGACTACTGGTGAGTTATGCCTAAGCAGGTTCACTGGCTTGCTGCTTCTCAGAGTACTGTATATGCTATATATTGTGTCAGGTTTGTACTTTGTGGATTTTGCGGGTCGGGTGCTATTCGTGAAGTAAGCAACATTCAAATATCTTAACTCTAATCCCAACGTGGATGTGTTGCGCAATGATTTCATTTCATTTCATTTCATTCATTTATTTAAGCACGGCAACATACTTCAGTCCGAAGACTGTTCTTCCGCAGGTCCGTGCGGATAAAATACAACGTAAATATACAGAAATGAAAAACAAAACTCATACATAAAAAAACAACAAAACAGAAAAAACAGAAAAACATGGTGAAAACCACTTTTATGATTTGTTAATTATCTATTTGATGAGTTTCATAGCAAAACACAAGCGCCAAATCCAATGTTTCTGATTTATCATTATTCCCCAACCGTTCTACGTTCATGTGAACTGTAACCTTCGCTCTTTTGAGTTCCTTTTTTGTATCTGCTGTAGGGTATATAATTGTGAATGCTTGAAGGGATATGTGTGCATTTATGTAGGCCTATGTATACTATTATAGGCCATGATTGGATGCACTGTCCCCTGAGTTTCTATTTAAGTATAATAGATGGGGCAACTGTGTGTGCGTGTGCTTTTGTGTGTGTTTGTGCGTGTGTGTGTATGTGTCTGTGTGTGTTTAAAGTCAAAGTGTGTACACTGCTGAATGTACATGTCTGTATACGTTCGCGGGTGCTTTGACTAGCGCATGTGCAGTGGTGTGCGAGCGTTTTGGGTGCGTTATGCTCCATGGTGCTTCAGATAACGAGCATGATGTAGAACACGTAAATTCTCCTGACATTCTTATGTGTATGATATGACTGAGCCAACGGAGTATGTGTGTGTGTGCGTGTGTGTGCGAACGTGTGTGTGTGTGTGTGTGTATTGTATTTGTGAGTGCGCGCATGTGTTCGTCTGCCTTCACCTGTATGTATTCAGTGATGTACATGTGTCATACAGGGCGCGACGCGAAGTCTTATCCTTCGGAGAACGTGCGAGTGTTGTGTGTGGGTGTGCAAAGGTTACGTAAAATATGCACTCCCTTGGAAAGGACGGGTTTTATGTTTTCTAAACTCTTGTTTTGTTCATGATCGGTAATTATAATTAATTGTGATGAAATGTAAATGTGTAATGATGTATGTGTTTACTGTATAGTGAGTGTAAATTATGTTTGTACGATTGTGTATAAGACGCGAAGTCTTATCCTTCGGAGAACGTGCGAGTGTTGTGTGTGGGTGTGCAAAGGTTACGTAAAATATGCACTCCCTTGGAAAGGACGGGTTTTATGTTTTCTAAACTCTTGTTTTGTTCATGATCGGTAATTATAATTAATTGTGATGAAATGTAAATGTGTAATGATGTATGTGTTTACTGTATAGTGAGTGTAAATTATGTTTGTACGATTGTGTATAATTATATTGAAAATTGTATTATGTGTATACATGTACATGAATATACGTATGTATGTATGAAGATATTCCTACGTGTACACCTGCCAACAAGAAGAATTTCCTAAATGGACAATAAAATAAATCTGAATCTGAATCTGAATCTGAATCTGATGAAACTTCGGCACACATCTCGACAGAAACAAACATGATCAATCAAAGATAACCATGTACAATTACCATACAAGTACATCGCCGTAGTTTAAAATGAAAGAGACGAAAGCAAAGGAGAGTTCAGGAGAGAGAGTGACAGGAAGAGAGAGAGAGAGAGAGAGAGAGAGAGGGAGGAGATAACGAGAGAGAAGCGCATACAAAGAAAAAAAAAACTAAGAAAATTGTCTGTTAAAGGGAACCCAAACCCAAAAAGCTATGTGGATTGAGTGAAAGCAGCAACATTAGTAGAACACATCAGTGAAAGTTTGAAGAAAATCGGACAATCGATGCAAAAGTTATGAATTTTTACAGTTTTGGTGTTGGAACCGCTGGATGACGAGACTACTAGAGGGTATGACGTATGAGTGGACAACAATACAAAGAAAATATAAAGGAAATTCAACAAAAATTCACTTTTCTAGAATTATGAAAGAGCAATGGACCAACCTCTTTCAGAAAGCAGGGGGAATAATTGCTTCCCTTAACATATATATGTCAATATCAAGCTGATGGAATTTGTAATTTTCATGAAAAATGGATTTTTGTAGAATTTTCTGTATATTTTCTTGGTATTGTTGTCCACTCATACGTCATAACCTCTAGTAGTCTCCTCGTCCAGCGGTTCCAACACCAAAACTTTAAAAATTCATAACTTTTGCATCGATTGTCCGATTTTCTTCAAACTTTCACGGATGTGTTCTAATAATGTTGCTGCTTTCACTCAATCCACATTGCTGTTGGGGTTTATCTTCCCTTTAACAGTTTCAATCAAGTGCATTTTTAAAGCTTATAAACATTGGTTTTCGTTTCAATTCCAATGGTAACTTATTCCAATGTATTGACCCAGAATATGTCAAACTTTTATGTTTACAACAAGTCTTAATCAAAGGTAACACAAAATTTAACAATGAATTCCTTATGTTATAGCTGAAGATTTTGAATTGAAACATATCTAACAAATATTTCAGACAGAGCTTGTGTGCAATTTTATACATAATATGTAAAGTATGTTTATTTCGTCTCTTATCCAGTTTATCAATGAATGGAGATACATGTCTCCATTCATTTCTTGTACTCCATGATCACCAATTTAACTACTCAAGAAATTGTTGGGAAGTCCCAATGTGTAAAAAATTGGACTTGCTCTTTAAGATATACAACTGTTGTATGGTATATTCAGTGTGTTGTGTTGTTAATACATGTAGTACGTGTATGTATTAAGACATCGAGTGTTAGTCATTGTGCGCTGATTTGCACACACACACTGGAGGGTTTTGTTCGCGGATTTGCTCAGATATCTGGACACTACGTTGTAACTGTCAAGGAATACATATTACATTGAACCTAATGCCACTAATTCCTGTTGTGTCATCATGGCTTTTCCTGTTTGACTGAGGAACCAGAATTATATCAGAACCAGATTGTATGGACATATTGTGTCTGTATCTATCCATGTATCATACAATGCATGTGTTTTTGCGTACCCAACTGCTTATTTGCCTACATGTAGAAGCACAATTTCCTTCTGTACTGTAAAAGTGGATATTTTTGCGTGAGTAATTTTTCGCAATCGGATGGGTAAGATGAGTTTTACGTGTTTTTGATTGCCGCAGAATCAAGACATTAAAGGACAAGTTCACCTTCATAAACATAAGGATTGAGAAAATGCAACAATATTAGTAGAACACATCAGTGAAAGTTTGAGGAAAATTGGACAGTCGATGCAAAAGTTATGAATTTTTTAATTTTTTGTGTTGGAACCGCTGGATGAGGAGACTACTACAGCTTGTGAGTCATATGCGTACAACAGTATAAAGAAAATGTAAAAGAAAATTCAACATATTTTCACTTTTTTCGCATGATAAAAGAGCACTTGACCTGCCTCTTTCTTAAGGCAGGGGGAATAATATTACCCATAACATTTGTCGGTAACAAGTCGGAGGAATGTGTACTTTTTTCAAAAGATGGAATTTTGTGAAATTCTCTT
The DNA here is from genome assembly GCF_040938485.1 of Diadema antillarum. Lineage (NCBI taxonomy): Eukaryota > Metazoa > Echinodermata > Echinoidea > Diadematoida > Diadematidae > Diadema > Diadema antillarum. The sequence goes on along the minus strand of NW_027271236.1, from coordinate 812,663 downwards.
TATATTTTCCTTATATTGTTGTACGCATTGTGACATCTAAGTTATTCATACACTGCAGTAGTCTTGTCATCCAGCGAGTACTGCACAAAAACTTCAAAAATTCATAACTTTTGAATGGATTGTCTGATTTTCCTCAAACTTTCAATGATGTGTTCTACTAATCTTGCTACATTCTCTCAATCCTTATGTTTATGAAGGTGAACTTGTCCTTTAACTACTGCGGTACTGGAACTCGTGGCAAGCAAAAATATTGATGTGCTTTTATTTTCGCGCAAGTTTGTGGTTGTTCGAATTGCACAAAAATTTAAACACTGAAAATTTCCACTGTTACAATATATAAATATAAGTATCTTTTAAATCAAATTTTTCTCATCCCTCCCAGGAGACACGAGGCTCTCACAGGGGAGCTCCAATCCCTCTGGCTAGACAGCAATGAATCTCTGAGAGTGTGAGTTGGTTTCAGGATTTAACCCTTTAAAGGGATCGTATAGTTTTGGTTGAGACCTAATTTCAGGTTTCTAACATTTTTTGGTGAGATAATGAGAAACCTCTTATGAAATATGTAAGAGCATGTAATTATATGAGGAATTTAAGGTTTATTTGATGAAAATTGGTTTTGAAATTGCTGAGATATCCCAAAAAGAGTGATTCTAATGAAGTGTGGGACCCACACTTTATTACAATCGCTTTGTTTTACTTTTTTTTTTTGATGTTTCAGTCATTCCAATCCCGATTTTCATCAAATAAACTTTGAATGCCTCTTAAAATGGTATGCTTTGTACTATATCATAAGTGTTTTCTTGGTTTCTCGCAAAAAGTTCAAAGCCCAATTCTCATCTCCACCAATACTGTACCATCCCTTTAAGTGCCATTTGGCACAGAAAACCTCATAGCATTGTACAACTATACTCACTGTCCACAGCACCCTGCAAAGAAAGGGTTCGCACACCTTGATCTGAGTGCAGCCACGGTCCTCTGTTAGTTTACATTTTGTCCTTCATCTGCACTTTGATGTTATATTATCATAGAAATGATGCAAATGATGGTTTGACTCTGAGGGCTCTACCAATATCATACATTATTATACATACAGATGATTTTTAGAGCCCAAATACAAGCGTTATTTTGTCGACGCACCTCATAACCTCTGACCCACCAATATTTTTTGCCGAGGCGACCAATATTTAAAATATTGGACAGTAAGAGGGGGATTCCCCAAAGCTTTTATAAAATGCACAGTGATTGGTTGAGATATATACGAGATGACCTGAAATATGAAGTAAAAACGTCTGTGATTGGTTAATCACGAATCAACTTGAGCGTCGTTTCTTCTAAAATTCTGTGTTTATGCAAACAAATTTCATATATCAATTAGTTGAAATTGTTTTTCATACAATTTTTCAAAATATCACTTTCATAACAGGAAATTAAATTTAGGTTTGATGAAAACAAGTTATATATATTTTTTTTTGTGCGCGCAGGCGACGATTGATCAGCTCAGCGCTACTGCTATGATAGCCCGCGCGTGATATACAATATACATGTAGTCAGCCGCCGCGCCGCTTGCATTTGCATGCGCGATACTAGTACATGTATATATGCATATTACAGTTACTGTACATGTACGTTATGTGTTACTAAGTACAGTAGGACTACATTACGTAGCCTAATTCGATCTTTCACGATCTACGGTAGATGTGACGTGAATTGTTTCTCAGATCTCGGATACAAATACATCTAATTCTGGTCTAAATTAGCTAGATCTCGGCCTAACAGTAACATGACGGCTACCATGGATACATAGATCACTGTTTTATTGGGGAATGAAGTGGATTAACTTGCAATGAAGAGTGTACCATACCCCATGTCAAGATCATTTATACAGTAGGAGACCATACAGCACTCGGAGACAGAAAGGGTAGATAGGCCTAAATGAAAATATTCTTTGCTAAAATCCTCTGTATAGGATAATAATTATAATATTGGATGTCCTATTTTCGGTTAATACAAGGAAATATTGGACTCGCTAAGCAAAATATTGGACTCGTCTTCGACTCGTCCAATATTTGTTAATAGCTCGTCCAATATTTCCTTGTATTAATCTCAAGGCCATCCAATATTATATAATTGTATGCATGATTGAGTACACCTCCTTTTTACTGTAATTCCAGCCACAGTATTGAAAGAGTTACGTGAAGCTGACAGCTGAATGAAATTCGAATTAACGTTCACACCTGTATTTCTTTCCATCTCAGAATGAGGTTTTCGGGAGTGGAATCGGCACCCATCATCACCAATTTCTTGAAGGAGGTAAGTGAATAAGAGGGCTACACCTGTTATCTTTACTCTGTGAGCTGAATATAATGATAGGAACTTCTGTTTTGTGTCATTCTTTGTAATACCAAACTTGGGCACCTGTCCTCAATCAAAGGGTGCGTTTATAGAAAAATGAAATAAAGAAAGAAATAAAGTATTATCAACTCTTTTTTTTTTTTCGGGAGAAACAGGTTTTCCAAATGGCTTTCAGATTTTTTTTTTTTTTTTTTTTTTGAGATGATAAACGCAAAGCTGCTTTGATTATGGGGTTCAGAAAGCCTTTTTGAAAACCTCAAATTTGTGCTTTCCGAAACAGGTTTCAGCAAGAAATGTGTTTCTAGAAGCGAGATAAATGCAAAGCTGTTTTAAAACAGCTTTGTACTGCGCATGCTGTATAAGACCCCTTCTTTGGTCAAACTGCGCAATGCAGCTGCACAGTGATAAGGCCAGTTTTCATGTTGGCAGTGAGTTGATAAATGCGACTTGCTTTGAAAGGCATTTGCAAAGGACTTTATGAGGTGGGTGTGGAAAGCCGTTTCAAACTGGGGAAAGATGATAAACGCAGCCAAAGTCATTGTACCTTTGCAAAGACGCAGAACTTCCTCTGAGAAGCTGTGTGATGACATTGTATTAGTTATGCTTGAGATGTATATATATGAGACTTTATGCTGTGGGGTGAGACTCTTAACATTTCAGGCTCATTTGCAAGAATCTGTTTCATATTGACAATATTTGACTTGGGGGGGGGGGATTGTTGGAACTTTTTGTGTGTTTTACTCGCATTGCACTCTGGCAGATATTTGAGTGAAGTTTCTTCCTGAAAATGAGAATTATTAGGTGTACACATTTTAACCAATGAATTTTATAACCTTTGGATTGCAGCATTTGCTTTGTGGATAGCACATGAGACAAGTGACCAAAGTTAAAGGGAAAAATTAGAAGTTAGTGTTTTAGTATCTACATTGTAGTAGTGATATTGTGTTTTATAGACTGGATTGGATGCATTCATGAACCATTGTGAAGCTAAAATTGTTACTAAATATTGTTCATGTTTTGCTGTTTCACATAACATACATTAAGTCAAATGAGTTTTTGGTGCATCTTTGGGGTTAGCAATTTAAATTTTGTGTTTAGTATTTCTGAAAATTTTCTCTGTTTGAAGCCAAAGATTGAAAACATTCTTCTTTTCTTTCAACAGTTTTTATAGACATGTGTTTTGATCAGTTTGACTGTAAATTTCCTGTTATCTTTCCATGAACTTCTTCAAAATGTTTTTGATATATATGTAGAAGCATGATTCCTAGAAAAACATTTTTATTACTGAATAATGATACATTAAATACAAAGCTTTAAAGTTTTTGTGTGGATTTTTTTATATTTATCATTATTTTTTGTTGTTCTACCTCAGAAGGTTCTCTTATATTCCTTAGCATGTGTTCTTTTGCAGATCCAGTTTTCTGACTGTTAACTTTTATCTCTTTGTAGATTTTCCTGCTGTATCCACAATGTGGGATCCGTGAGGCATACATTGAGCAGTTTCAGAGAATTCTGGATAGGAAAGCCATTGCACTGATTCAATATGCTGAGTGTGAAACGTGAGTAGACCCTCTTGAGATGTTGGTAATAAGTAGAAAAACACTCGGAGAGCACAGACCTCAGCCAAGCAGCTCATTTCCACCCATACAACATGTATACATGTATGCTGAAAATTGCATAATTTCCCAATGATTTAGAAGCCTATCTAGTGTTTCTACCTTAGCTTTCTGCTCTGTCTCGAGCACACGCTCAGTGCATGTATGTCCTCCTCAAATATGTGTATCTTGAATTCTCCCTATCGCATGTAGCTCTCTGAATCTGAACGTGTGGCACCTAATTTTTTACCTTTAATTCTTTTAATGTATGCTTTAATACACATTGAACGCCGAAGTACTCGTATTCACAGATTGTAAGACATTTTGTCTTATAATCTGTCGAGTAATAGATTTATTTTCTAATCTGTAACTTTATATTTTAAGAATGGGATTTTTCTGCGAAGCAACTCAGTGCTGGGCTGATGATGCAAAACAATGAAATTATGGAAAATATCCATAGATGAAGGACATGACGTGGGTAAACTGCAAAACCGGAAGTGTACGTCCCAAGAGCGATCAATGAGATATTGGTATAGTGAGGTGATGTCACTTGATGTCGGCTATATGCGATAGGGAGAATCCCCTCATTTGTTGATGATGATGATGATGAAGCAGCATTTGTATGGCGCCATTTATCTGTTAGAAACATTCAAAGGCGCCCAGCTCCCACAAAGTGTCACACATCATTCACAAAGTTGCCGGAAAAGATGAGTCTTCAGTGCAGACTTGAATGTATTGAGGCTGCAGCAATTCCGAAGCTGAACTGGTAGCGAGTTCCACAGACGTGGTGCAACAGAAGAGAAGGCTCTATCCCCATACATCTTTAGGCAAGTATTGGGAACATGGAGAGTCAGTCCAGTACAGCGTAGCCCTGGTCGTCGCTGACGTACACTGATAAGCTCAGACATGTAGCCAGGAGACAAGTTATGGAGAGCCTTATAAGTAAGCAGTAAGATCTTATACTGTACTCTGCATTGCGCTGGCAGCCAGTGAAGCTCACGAAGTATTGGAGAGATATGGTCAGACTTCTTGGTGCCGGTAAGAAGGCGCGCAGCCGCATTCTGTACAGCCTGGAGGCGTACGATTGATGTTAGTGGCAGGCCAGCATAGAGACAGTTGCAGAAATCCAGTCTAGATGATATCAGGGCATGGATGATACTTTCTGCAGCACCTCGTGTCAGACAGTGCCTGATCTCAGCAATCCGGCGGAGTTGGTAGTATGCTGACTGACAGACATGTGATATGTGCTTCTCCATACTCATTGCTCTGTCAAAGACTACACCGAGGTTTCTAGCCTTGTTGTTGGGAGATATAGCTTCTTCACCGACTAGAACTGGAGCACCAGTGATACTGCTCCTCATATGTGGAGATGAGAGCAGCAGATACTCTGTTTTCTTGTCATTGAGCTTCAGAAAGTTGATGTTCATCCAACTGCGAATCTCCTAAATGGCGGCCCCAGCAGCAGCAGTTGCACATTCTTCAGCACCTCCAACTTTGGGATCAAAAGTGAGGTAAAGCTGGGTGTCGTCGGCATAGAAATGTGCACCAAGGCCATGTTGCTCTATGATAGAGCCAAGAGGGGTAATGTAGAGTGTGAAGAGCAATGGACCAAGGACTGAGCCCTGTGGTACTCCATAGCGAAGGGAGGTCTCAGGGGACAGCTTCCCATTGATGACTACAGCTTGTCTTCTGTTGCTGAGGTAGGACCTGAGCCACTGGAGAGCAGTTGCATCGATTCTAAAATCTTTCCTCAGTCTCTCCAGAAGGATAGTATGGTCAACAGTATCAAAGGCAGCTGTCAAGTCAAGTTAAACAAGGGCAACTGCCTTCCTGTTATCGATTGATGTGAGGATGTCATCAGAGACCTTCAAAGTGCTGTCTCAACGCTGTGATTCTTCCTGTATGCTGATTGAAGGCGTTCATAGAGATCGTTACCTTGCAGATAAGCTGTCAGGCGACTAGCTACAATTTTCTCCATCACTTTGGCAAGGAATGGTAGGTTTGACACTGGGCGATAGCTGGCTAGGTCATTGTTGTCAAGTGTAGATTTCTTCAAAACTGGCGTAACTATGGGACTATTCCATCGCGCAATGATGCATTGATCAAACCAGTGATAGGTATGGCTAGGAGATCACAATGTTGCTTAACAAGAGCTGTAGGCACTGGGTCAAGTGGACATGTCTTTGCAGGGGTCTTGCGAATTATTTGCTTGACTTCCTCATGACAAGTAGGAGGCATCACGGACATATCAGCATCAATAATACCTGATGATGATGTCAGGATAAGTGACAGCTTCTGTGCATGCTGTTCATGGTCTAATGGTCGAGATACCAGCATGATATGCTCCCGGATTTTCTCAACCTTTCCAGTGAAAAACTGAGAGAAATCAATGGCGAGGTCAGCATCAGGTATATCTTGTGGCAGTTTCTTTGTTGCTGGAGTTTTCTGATGGAGAAGTTGGCTGATAATGCCATACAGGGCCCTCTGATCATAGCCACATTCCAATATGAGGTCGTTCCAAAACTTAGACTTCGCCGCTTTGAACAAATCTTGAGTGATGTTCCTCTTGTTGGCCCTGTTTGCCAATGATAAAGAATCCTGCATAAAAGTAAAAAAAAAAAATTATTAGAAATTCCTGGATCCAGAGTTTTTGGGATCACTACCAAAATTGAATCGCTTGTTCCTTATGTTATTATCAGTTTTTCCTGTAAATTTCATCCAGTTATGTTCACAATTTTTTGCCGAATTGTTTTTCAAATAGATGAACAAAACAATGCTGGCAAAAACTTAATCTCCTTGGTGGAGTGGTAATAGCAGTGATAATTGCTGCAATTCATATTGTGCCAAATCCATTAATTGAAATGCCCAAAACACAAATATGAAAGGATAGAGATATAATAATGAGATTGTGATGATGCAGTTATGCCTCTGGTCTGATGACCGAATGCCAAGTGTACATCAGAGTTTCAAACATTCGCACATCAAAATCAGGAAGATTCTTTGAATGAACAATCACCAAGATACCTGTGTCTTACATGTACTTCAATTGCAAATATAATTCCCAATTTAGGCTTTCAGGTAACTTTCAAGAAATTGAGGCAGGCTTGGCAACTATGTATACATACAGCTAAATTTGAATCATTTCTTTCCTAGTCTACAACAAATAGGCCCGTTGTTTGCTCAAGTGATTGAATTGCTGTATTGTGCCACTTGCAAAGAAGACATCTTATGAGAAATTTAAGAATATAAGTGAAAATGAAATATCAGACATCTTGTGAGAAAGTAAGAGAAAAAAAGCTTTGAAAGCCTTTTAGTCTGGGTTGAATGATGCTGCCTAATCATTTATTTATGGGAGAAGATTATTTGTGACAAAGATGTAATATTGAATGACATATAGGATCGGTTTGCGTAACTATGAGCTTTGCTTTACAAGCACTAGTGCACTGTCAATGACTGCTTTAATGTGTATATTTATGGCACAGTGCCATTATATAGAATGCCATGTAAGATTAGCAAAGTTGGCAGTGGATACATAGCTGCCAAGTAGCATGTCTGTATCATGTTTTATTTTTTTTCATAGCAAGGTAAAAAAAAAAGATGTCTTAAAATGTAAAATATCTTTTTTTTTGGTATATATAATGGAATATGTACAATTTTTGTGAGCAAAATATGTAATTGGCCTTCAGATTATGTTTTTGTTAGTTTGGTTTTGAGTGGTGGTTCTAATCAGCACTATCTATAATAATCTATAATGTATGAACAGTAATCCTTCGAATGAAATCGTTTCATTTTCTGTATATCAGTTCGTCAAAATTTTTACATATTACACCTGTTTTGAAGAAGTTACATTGGTTGCCAGTAAGACAGAGAATTATATTTAAAATTTTGATACTTGTTTATAAAGTATTGCATGGTCAAGCACCTGGTTATTTATCAGAATTGATATCAATGAAATCACACTCATATTCTCATAATTTATGAAGTACACAGGATAAGTTGCTTCTAAAGCAACCTCACTAAAAAACGAAAGTAACTTTAGGGGATTGTGCCTTCAGCTGTGTTGCTCCAAAACTTTGGAATAAATTACCTGAGAAACTGAGGAAGGCATCATCACTTGTTGTCTTCAAATCTTTATTGAAGACTTATCTTTTTTCAGAAGCCTTTGATTTATTTTTTTTTTATTTTTCGTGTGTCTAATCAGTGACAGGAGCTCTGTTACATCACAACGCAGTAGAGTATATTTACATAGTAGCTGCGCTATACAAATTTGTCTAATTATTATTATTATTATTATTATCAGGCAAAGAGGTACACGCCCTCGGGTCACCATCAAAAAGCTGAAGCATGACCTCGACTTGAATCCTGAAGGAAACTTTCGTATCGTCTTGTCGCGAGCGGAGAAGCTTCGGCCGGGGATGAGCGCCCTCGTCTGTGGACATCCGGGAGCCTCGGCAAAGGACATTGAGGGCCTGCAGATCGATTGATGCTTGGCTGACATGAAGAGAGAATAGCGAGAGTATATTACGGTTTCTCTCTCAGATATCTTTCCCCACGATCCAGCAAGTGTTTGGTGGAGGTTTTGCAGTCATTGCGCAAAGGCATATCACAGCGTCCCAGTGAAGTCTGATTACATTTTGCTGGTAATACCATTTATGATGATTTCATGGTAGCTCTTCTCTCTTCATCTACAATATTTGTTTATATAGAATTTCTGTACACCAGCAAATGAAAACTTTAAAGTGGTGTTACCTGACAGACTGTCCAAGTAATTTGTTGCTTCAATCTTGGTGACTTCTCAAATCACATGATTATAATGATTAGAACCATTCCCAAAGTACTTATTCTATGAAAGATATATGATAGTTGCTGTGTTGGAGCATGACAAACAAAATTACATCATCCCTTTATCTCCGCTCCTGAAATATCATTGTGTGTACACCTGTGAAATTGAATGTGTGAAAGGCATTATTTACCATTTGCAGATGAAATAAAAACCCAGCTGTAGCGCTTTGAAATACAAAATGTAGGACTTTCTAAAGTGTGAGTTAGGGATAGATACAACCATTGTAAAAATGTTAATCATTATAATCAATGTTGAGTATTTACAAAATGTGAATTGTATTTATAAGAAAGTTGTTTATAGAATAAACCATATACAGGTAAGGTTCATTGGTATCAGTGATATCTTCTTATATGTTAGGCTTTACTGCAAAATCTTTCCATGGTAAGATATTTTGTGATACAACTGACCTACACATATGCATCAAATTTGATAACTCTTAAATTTTTAGATCACTGCTCCCAATGGTAAACAATGCCTTTAAAGGTGATCTTGTCATGTGGTTGCATTTGTGACCAAGACAAGAGATAGGACATTATAGAGGTGACTACAGCTGGACAGGTGGATGAAAGGACATCCCGGGTCTGCTCATTTTTTTTTTAAAGAGTTTGCAAAATGATGTATTGAAAAGCAGACAATATTATGATACAGGTTATGATATTACCAGTTATACATGCCTGTGCACCCAAACATTTTGTAACAGCGCTCATATGTGTGTGATTCTATATGTTTTTGAAATATATCTGAAAGTTATTGTACCTAGCAGTCCATGACATAATTTCTATCTTTAATTGTCTATTACTTTGACAGATCAACACAGAATGCTAAGCTTTTAAGAATGCTATAATAGGTTAGGTATTGTTGCTGGTACTATGTTTGTGGAAGTTTAAAATGAGACTCGATTCCCAAGTAAGAAGCATTTGTAGCCAGAGCATGGAGTGCACAGCAAGCAATGAGCTTTGCATTACAGACATGACAAGAGTGTGGAGAGAGTTACAGTAATTATGACATGTCATAATGATAGATACTGTAATGCAAGATATATTAGCAGCATGAAATTTCAATAATATGATGTTGATAAAACTTCCATAAAACTGTGCTAGGGATTATGTTTGAAGCCAATGTGAATGCAGAGTAAAATGGTGCTCAGACCCTGCATTTACACTTGTCTCGTGTCGTAGGGAAAGTCCCTTCCTGCAGAACTTTCCCCTCCAAAAACACAGTGTGGATGCTCACTGGGACTTGTCCCCCCGTCCTCTCGAAGGAAGTTCGATGACCTTGGACCATAATTAATAGCGCCCAGCTGTATTCATGAAATATGTGCATACGTGAAGTCTTGTTTAAAGCGACAGTGTTCACCCCAAGCCCGGATTGCCCTTACAGCTCGGGGACAGTCCAGATAGAGTGGACAGTCAGACATAAAGAGACAAGATCTCTTGTGACTGACCCTAAGAGCTTTTCCCCAGTGACTGCTAGAGTGCGGACTCTTCATACGCCCTGTACTATTGTTTTGTGAGCACACGGGGAGCACTGAATGACAACGAGGCGGTAGGCTCACCCCTCGTGCTAACACGCTAGCAAACGAGCAACCGAGGAGCAGCCAAATCTAGAAGTGTGTTCTCGCTTAAAAGTTCAAAGGTTCACGTAATACGCGCTGTATAAATGTTACTCAATACGCAAAGTCTGCCATTACTAAGTGGGTCAATGGCAGCCCCCATGAAATCACTGACACAATTGTAGAGTCCGCCCTCTAGTGGTGGGGAGGAGCAAAATCTCTTTGTGAGTGACCCCACAACACTGGGTCCAGTCTGAACGTGAGGAGAATAGTACACATACCTTGACTGTTAGCATAGTGTAGCCTTGGTATAAATATAGATGGGAGGATGAGTTCAGATTTTATTTGATGTGAAGGTTTCAGGTGAAGGATACTTGCCTTCAAGATGTTGTGCCAAAATATCTGCTGACTACAGAACTTCAGTCAAGAAGAAGAAATATTCAGCATCATAAAACCATTATATGTCAGTACAGCTGTACCTTCAAATGATATGCCTCCTCTTTGCACCAAAGCCCATTCGCAGATTTCTCCACCTCAGATTGCTTGAATTTTGTGTGGAGAGGTCAGACCGTTTGTGTAGGATATTTCATTCTTTCAATGTTCATTCTAGTTTGGATGTATTCTCTTAATAAATCATCAATGCACATTTGTAGGCATGGCCATGATATTATTTTAAAGGGATTGTATAGTTTTGGTTGAGACCAAACTTTTTTGGTAAGATATTGAAAAACCTCTAAGGAGCATGTAAATTTAAAGGGAATTCAGCATTTACGTACTTGATGAAAATTAGTTTCGAAATGACCGAGTTATCCATAACAGAGTGATCCTAGTAAGAGGTGGAACCCACCTTATATTACAATCACTGTGGATTACTTTGTTTTTCCATGTCTCAGCAATTCGAAAAACCGATTTTCATCAAATAAACTTTGAATTCCTGTCAGAAAGGTATCCTCTGTACTGTTTCATAGGTGGTTTCTTGGTATCTCACAAAAAGTTAGAAGCCCAATCCTCAGTTCCACCAAAACTGTACCCTCCCTTTAAAGCAAGCTTATGTGGGATTATGCCTCTGGGATCATTCAGACCCATGGTTTACAGAGACTCCAACTCTCCAGCCGAAAGCCCATTTCCACAAAATCTCCTGTTCTCCCTCTTGAGAGTTAATTTCACCCACCCTGGCTCTGTGTTTCCCGCTTAAGATGTATTTTTTCTCACTTGAAATGATCTCTTACTTAGTGCCATTGTATGTTGAAAAGTAAGCATGAGATAGCATGAGAAAGCATCTAGAACCCTAGAGCTGGACCCTGGCTGCAAGGGACTATATGCTTCACGGTCGTGATGTGTGCACATTAAGTTGGAATCTCCAGTTTGCTAGGGGTTTCAGGTGGAAGAATCTTCAGATCAGAAGGTGCTTAGGGTTGGAGTCTCTGGGTTTATTATTTCATGTTTATGCAATATGTACATGTTAGAGCAACTCAGAGTATCTTTGTTTCCTCGTAAAGAAAATACAGCTGTATGGTGTACCGTTATGTGTTTAATTGTAATACCTTTGTAAAGATGACCCACTGAGGTCCTAGATAGTGAGGTCAAAGGCAAAAGGTCACCATGAAATCTTTGGAGATTGACAACTTGGTGCTGTAGAGTGCCACAAAACCTTCAAACTTGGGTTTGTGTAGTTCCCAAGTGTAGTTATTTGCAAATAGTGGAGTTCAAGTAACAGATGTACATGTCTTTGTCAGCATGGATCATGAACTTTTTTTTTTTTATTGCAAGATCTAAACTGTTTATGCTCGGTGATGCTAAATTACACGTTATGGAATGAATGTATGTGATGAACTGGCAAAAATTTTATTGACTCATTGCAGGGAAGTGGTACACTGTATGTGTATGTTGTGATTTTGATTTTGAAAGATACTTTGTCTTCTTGTCATAAAAACAATTTGAATATACTGGAGGCTGCAGAGCTTTTTTTTGGGGGGGGGGGTGGGGGGCGATGTTCACATGCACACCCACACACAAACACACACACACACACACTAAGAAAGATTTTCTTGAATTTAAAGAAACACGGAAACATTAAGAAATACACAAGAAAATCCAGGACTTACCGAGAGTTCTGCCTGAGATGCTTTCCATCATAGGAAGGCGTGGGGGAACTCTTGACTCAATCAACTACATGTACTAGCACACACCCCCCCCCCCTCCCCCATCCTATATCACACACACTAGAAGCGTGCCGCAGCCCCCACTTATCATGTTTTACCATGCACCTTTAGGTCTTTGAAAGTGCTCCGAAACATACTGTATTGTATTTCAAAGGTATATATGCTGTTGTTGTGATCATTATGAAATATTATTCGATTCACTCTTATGCAATATTAAAGACTGAAAAGAACAATCATCATATGACATGTTGTGGCAGTCATTATGTATGGAGGTAAAGAATGTTTATACTGCCCTCCCCTCCCCCTTTTTTTGTTACCCAGATTTGTGCCAGGAGATGCCTTATCACTTCCACTTCCCTTTTGTTCTTTCCTATAGTCCTCTTCATTCACCTCCCCCTCCCTTTCCCCCTTATACTCCTCCACCTCCTCATCCTTCCACCTTCTCTTTTCCTTTTCCTATTCTTCCTTCTGTGCTATGAACAGTACATACATGTATATAGATCAACTGCAACTGCTGCTGTTGCTACTACACTGTACTTCTCATCTAAATTATTACTGCTGCTACTACTACTACTACTACTACTACTACTTCTACAGCTACTACTACTTCTACTACTACTACTACTGCTGCTGTAGCTGTTACTAGTATTCCTACTTGTTTTTCTTCTACTTCTATTATACTGCTACTGTTATTACTGCTGCTGCTGCCGATACTACTACTACTAATTCTACTACCACTACTTCTATTATTACTACTACTACTACTACTACTACTACTACTACTACTACTACTACTACTACGACTACTACTACTACTATTTCTGTACATGTGATATTTCATCTGGAAAATGCCCAGAAAACTTCACTAAAAGTTATGCATAAAGTATACAAAGTATCAGTTATGAAACATTTGGATGTTAAAATCTAAGAGTGTGTTTTTATAACGAGGGAAGCATTCTATGATCAGTTTTGTTGTTAGACAGGGCGACATTTTTTACTACATGGTCTATTTTCGTCACTTCAAGCACATAGATTTAGTCCTAGCCTCTTTTTTTTTTCCTTTTTTTTTTTTTTTTGGAGTTCGACGGAGTTCTTGGATTTTTACGATCATCATTCAACGGCCTGGTTCACCCTTGGTGTTATATATTGAGAAAATTATCAATCATCAAAGAATAGACAATTCATAGTTTCTGTATCCCCCAACCTCTCCAACAAGAGGGAGCTTTTGCTCTTTTAGAATCGAAATGAAAATAATAGTATATCGTTTCCACATACTTGATTGAATCTTTGAGAAATTGCTAATCAAAGGGTTACTAAATCTACTAGTACATAGGAAAACCAACCAGAGGAATGATTAGGAAGGGCATATCACCCTCCAATATGCAGGAACGTTTGCATTTTTTAAGTGGAAGATCTGGTGCACACTTTTTAATGAGATATTCGGAAATTTGTCTATCTCAAATGTGTAGAAAGTCTATGGAAAGGAGCCGAGCGAGGAAGGTTTTGCATTTTTTTTTCAGCGATAAGGTGCAGATACTTCATGATGAATACTTGGACAATGATTTTTCATAAATTAAAAAAAAAATGCAACGTAGGGATTTTTCTGCAGCTCGGAATTTATTAGAGGGAGGGGAGGGGGACATGTTGACATGTTTGCCCTCAACATTTTCAGAGGGAGGTATGGAGATATTCCAGACTGAGTCATCATCATTTTGCTCAATGATTCAGGTAATGTAGTGGGAGGGGGAGGGAGAGGGGGAGGGGATATGAGATATATTTCTGGCGGTTTTGTTTTGTTCTTCGTTTTGTGTTCTAGGATGGTATTGAAGTAAATTTAGCTGGTTGCCACTTATGGCAATTTTGGACAACTTTTTTTTTTTCAGTAGCAACATATTAGCACGATTACGTACAGCTGTAGTTAGCATATGTAATATATTGCTAATTTCAATGCAGGAAGCCTGAAAACATAGGAAATACAACTTTTAGACGGTTTTTTAAAACATGAAATCGAGTTACAAGACCAATTTCCAATTTCGAATGATACAAGTGTCTCAGATATCGTAATTATCATAATGAGCTAATTTGCGTATGTACAATAGTGAAATAATATATACCATGAATATGACCTGAAAATGTTTTTAAGCACATGTCAAGTTGTTGTTGTGGATTCATAAAATTATTTTAGAGGGGTACTGAAGTAAACTGAGCTTGGTTGGTACCTTGGCAATCTTACTGAAAATTGTTGTGAATGGATTCCTCTTTATATGAAACCCTTAAAAAGTTGCATTTTCATCGTTTTCAGGTTTCCTGTACTGTATTAAAATTAGCAATTTAAGGTTGCCAAGGTAGCAACCAAGCTGGCAGCCAAGCTAAATTTACTTCAATACCCTTCTAGGACACGAATCAACAAAACACCTTGTACCTATAAGAAAACTTTTCCAAGTCTGAAAAAAAAATTCTACTCGACTTCTTCGTCATGATCCCACAATACAGTGTAGTTAGAAGAGCAGTGCGACACACGGCGTCTTTCACAGCTAATTTGTGTCGACGGGGGAGATGGACACGTCGAAGGTGTTGGTTCATAAAAGGTAAAGGCTGAATGATGTGCTCACCAAAATTGTATATTACGGTCACTCGCAAAATGTTAACAGAAAGGATAGCATTTTATCAAAACTTGGTGTGAAAAACAAAGGATTAAACCAAAAACTCACAGAAAAGTTGGTTTTGTACCTTACAAACACACACACACACACACACGCCCACACACACACACACACAAAACACCTTACAAACACAAAAAGTAGGTTTTGTGCCCTTCATCTTTGAAGGACTCTAACTCTGTGATCCGTGACAATGGTGACCCAAGTAAGGCGTCGAGTTAAAGCTGATGAGCCACTTTGTATCTTAGTAAATATTTTGCAAGAATAAACCATGTATTCTTGGCTTTGCATTCATAGCTGACCTTTGAACTTTGGTTACTCTTCTTTTTTTTTAGAAACACACTGTGTAGTTCCTATCAAGAAAGGACTGCACATGAAATTAACCAATATAAAACAAAAAAGCAAACATACATAAGTATTGGGATTGATCGTCCATTTTCTTTTAGACTCTCAGCTAATGTTTTATTTTTCTTCTTTCAGTGAATCGAATTATGTCGGCGTATGTATACATCTTTTAGCCTTTCTCTTTTAGCAACAAATGAATATCCATTTTTCCTTTTTTTTTAAATTCTGTTAAGTGCCCTTGATTACGTTAAAGACTCCATTAATATCTCCTACACATTTATCCTGACATTCACCTCTGATATCTTGGCTTTTTTTTTCATTCTTACTTTTGACACGTTTTACCTTAGGTATTTAATGTTTTGCAAGTCATCCGGGTTATTTTAGATATTCCTGCTTTTACCTTGTGTCACCTACAGTGTATATCAGTGCTCGGAGGCAGAGTATCTGATATGAAAAGGGGAACTTGTATAGTATAACACGGGTGAGTGCGTTGATTGGGTCTGCAGAGAAGAACCCATTATCTTTGTTTTCTTTTTTTATAGAGTTGTAAATCTGCGTATAAGTAAAATCAAGCAAGCATATTCTGAAAGCAAGGCAGTGGAAAATATTAGAAGACGTTTTCAGCTCTACAAGCGAACAATCGTTTGTGCCCATATGACCTTGGCGCTGGAAAAAAAGTTCTTCAGTATACAGCGAAAAAACCACGTGTAGTTACACGGGGTTTCTCATTATACATCGTTGATTTATTTATTTTACGCGTTATCATGATTGAAAACTAAGCTATTAAACTTGACAAGAATTATTAATATCAACACAGCAGAAAAGCAGATTACGTAGGCCTACACACATGTAAACCCAGAGAATAATTGTCGAGGACGGATGTTTGATTCACGGAATTCTGTGTAAAGTCCCTGCAAAATGATAAGAATAAACAACATTGTGAAAAAAATATCACCAAATGCGACGTCAAATACAACTGCCAATAGCAGTTTACTCTGTATTCGTGTCTCTTACTTCGATTTGTATCTTGACTCTGTCAGAATTAAAAAAAAAAGCCGCTCGCAAATCTATCAAATGTCAATTACAAAAATATGGAAATGAAAGAAGAACTACCATCTACATAATAATGCTTACACACACAGTCTACTCAAACACTCAAACACAATCTACAGTATGTCCCCCCCAAAAAATTACAACGGGGCCCTCCGCAATGATAATTATCTTTAAAAATATTGCATCAATCTAAATACAAATTCAGGGTATGAAACGTAACTCATTGCCCACATCTTACAAAAAACCCCATTCGATTTGCTTCGGTATGGTCAAAGAGAAATACAGAATTTTGTAGAGGATGTCGGGAATCTCTTCCGTCCAAATTCTGTCTATTATTCACACACAAGAGCATTGAATTGCTAAAATTGGAAGAATCAGACTCATGACATGCTTTACAACAATCCACATTTCTCTGTGACCGCTCAATGGGATTTTCTGCAAAATAGAGCTAAAATGTTATATTTCAAGACCCTGAAGTAGCATTTTAAAAAATAATCATATTGGGTGTTATCAATGCGAAAATCTGATTGTATTTTTTTTGACATACTGCAGTAAGTCGCACCAAAAATTACAATTAGATTTTCGAATTGATAACACCCAATATGATTGACCTGTCTAAGTGCTACTTCAGGGTCTTGAAATATAACATCTTAGCTCTATTTTGCAGAAAACCCCATTCAATTTGGTTAAGCGGTCACAGAGAAATGTGGATTGTTGTAAAGCATGTCATGAGTCTGATTCTTCCAATTTTAGCAATCCAATGCTCTTGTGTGTGAATAATAGACAGAATTTGGACGGAAGAGATTCCCGACATCCTCTACAAAATTCCTTATTTCTCTTTGACCACTGAAGCAAATCGAATGGGGTTTTCTGTAAGATGTGGGCAATGAGTTATTGTTTCATACCCTGAAATTGTATTTAGATTGATTCACTGTTTTAAAGATATCATTGCGGAGGGCCCCGTTGTAATTTTTTTTTTTTTGGGGGGGGGGACATACTGTATAATAATATTATGTATAGTGATAATTATATGAGGACAGATAGGTTGATGCGTAATATTCTATTGTAAAGACATTTTCAAAAATTAAATCAATCATGATTAGCTTAACCGCACATACACAAATCATGTAGTCCACTCTCCTCTTAATTGCTGCCAGAGCATTACTTTTAACATGTTTAAGTGATATTTACCTATGGCCGTAAGGGCAGATGAAGGCCGATAGTTCTCTTCCTTCCTTTTTGATCCAATTGATTTGTAAAAGAAAATGCAAACTTTTCTGCCATTCTTCATGCCCTCTTGAAGAGTCGGGTCTAGTGCGCCTTGAATGTCGTAAAAAAATCTTATTTTTTTGGCGAAATTCTGTTTATATATTCCTCCCATCATTCTTAATATTGATGATTCAAAACATTTATACTTTCCATGTGAAAATAATGACAAAAATAAACAATCAAATTGAAAAAAACCCAAAACAAAACAAAACGAAAAATACATGGATGTTAAAAGATTTTTTCGAGTTTCTTTAAACTGTCATTTAATGTACAAGTTCTACTTCTCTATTCCAGTAAAGGGGATATTCCCCACCAGTTAAAAGTTAGTCGTATAACAAGGAGAAAGATTTGTACGCCCAACAGCGAAAATGAATATGACTGAAATCAAATAAAAAATACTTAAGTTATGAAATTGTTAAGTTCAACTATAGCTTTCGCAAAATGGCTCTCGAACAGTAAGTATGAATGTGCTAGAGAGTGGTTTAATGGTATCAAAGAAATACACCTTAGTTAGAAGTAGTTTGTTCATAAGATATTGCAATTTACATGGTTTTTGCCTTAAAAAGAAAAGAAAAATAAAACATAAGCTGAGAGTCTGAAGGAAAGTGGACGATCAATCCAAAGCTTATGGATGTTTGCTTTTTGTTTTATATTGGTTAATTTCATATGTAGTCATTTCTTGATGGGAACTACACAGTGTGTTCCTTAAAAAAAGTAATCAAAGTTCAAAGATCAGATATGAATGCAAAGCTAAGAATACATGGTTTATTCTTGCAAAATATTTACTAAAATACAAAGTGGCTCATTAGCTTTAATGACCTATTTTCTTTGTGCTTTTTAAGAGGGGTAAATCTGCGTTTAAGTAAAATCAAGCAACCATATTCTGAAAGCAAGGCAGTAGAAAATATTAAAAGACGTTTTCAACTCTACAGGCGAACGATCGTTTGTGTCCATATGACCTTGGCGTTGGAAAAAAAAGTTCTTCAGTATACAGCGAAAAAAACCACGTGTAGTTACACGGGGTTTCTCATTATACATCGCTGATTTATTTATTTTACGTGTTATCATGATTGAAAAACTAAGCTATTAAACTTGATAAGAATTATTAATATCAACACAGCAGAAAAGCAGATTACGTAGTCCTACACCCATGTAAACCCACGTGGTAGAATAATTGTCGAGGACGGATGTTTGATTCACGGCACTCTGTGTAAAGTCCCTGCAAAATGATAAGAATAAGCGACATTGTGAAAAGAAAATATATCACTAAATGCGATGTCAAATTAATTACAACTGCCAATAACAGTTTACACTGCATTCGTGTCCGTCATTTCGATTTGTATCTTGACTCTGTCAGAATTAAAAAATACACAAAAAACTTGCAAATCTATCAAAAGTCAACTACAAAAACATGGAAATTAAAGAAGAACTACCACCCACACATGCTCACACACGCAGTCTACACATACAACCACAAATACTCACACACAATCTACATGTATAGTGATAATCATACTAGGGTATATCGGTTGATGGGTAATATTCTATTGTAAAAATATTTTTCACACATTAAATAAATCATGATTAGCCTACCTGCACATACACAAAGTATGTGGTAATCTACTCTCTCTCTCTGCTGCACGAGCATAACTTTTAACATGTTTAAGTGATATTTTCCAATGGCCGTAACAACAGATGAAGGCAGATAGTTCTCTTCCTGCCTTTTTGATCCATTTGATTGAAAAAAAAAGACAAAAAAGATGCAAATTTTCCTACCATTCTCCCATTCTTCTTGGTGCCCTCTGGAGAGTCATGCTAGTGCGCTTAGGATGCCCAGGCGTAAAATGGTCTCTTTTTTCGAAATTCTGTTTATAGGCCAATATTCCTCCCCTCATTCTTACTATTGATGATTCAAAAATCTTATGCTTTCCATTTGAAAATAATTCCAAAAATAAATAACCAAATTGAAAAAAACAAACAAACATAGATTTCTAAAGATTGGTCCAATTTTCTTTACACTGCCATTTAATGCACAAATTCTATTTCTGTATTCTATTAAAGGGGAATTCCCAACCAATTAAAAGTCAGTCATATAACAAAGAGAAGGGTTTGTACCCACAACAACGAAAATCAAATGATTGCAATCAAATAAAAAATACTAAAAATCAAATGATTGCAATCAAATAAAAAATACTAAAATTATGAAATTGTTAAGTTCAACTATAGCTTCGCGAAATGGTCCTTTAACAGTCAGTATGAATATGCTAGTGAGTGGTTTAATGATATCATGGAATTACCGTTGATCATCCATTTTTTGTACATGAAATATTGAAATTTAAATGTTTTTTTTTGTTCCAACACAAATATGTCCCTTTCTCATATGCTGATACATGTGACTGATTTTAAAATTATTCAGCCATGAATACCATGTTCTACATTTTTAGAGCAGAAAATCTACCCTTTTCGTCCACGATCAGTTGAAATATTGAGGTTATGACATCATGAGTTGGTCATTTTCATAATCACATCAACCGTTCGAGAACTGTTTTGCAAAATAAAAAAAAAACTGCACATTTTCATCCTTCCCTACTTTTTTATGTAAATTAGATTAGATTTGATATTCACTGCTGTTCTTATAGAAGTTTACTCTTTATTTTCAGTTCAACCTTAAACTAATCTGCATGGACCCCCCCCCCCCCGATCGTTTAGTATTTTTAGGTTTTTAGGTTTCCATTATCATCTCAATCATAATTATTTACCTTGACATTCACCTCCGTAGCCTTACCATTTACACTCGTATACCTCTGACATTTTTTTTTTTTACCTCTGGCAACCCAAGTATTCCCATAATTCAACTGAGACATCATTGCACCATCTATATAAGTCGTTGCCAGTATATCGGAGGCATGGTATTCATCGCATGTAAAATGGAACTAAATGCATTTCGATGAAAGCGTTTATCAATCCGGGTATACCAAAGTTTTATTGCCATGAACAGTATATATGAAATCTGCATTTTGAGCGAAATTCAAGAAGTATTCCAGATCCAGAAAGTCCGTAAAGGGTGGGGGGGGGGGGGGGGGGGGGCTGCGGGGATTTTGCAAAATTAAAGGGGGCGCATTCACTCCCATTGTTTTCTTTTTATTTCTTTTTTTTAAACAAAAAAGTAAAGAGGCGCGCTCTCCCGGTGCGCCCCCTTCTGGATCCGCCACTGAATCCCAGTATCAAATTTTTATTGCCATGAATAGATGAAATCTGCATTTGAGCAAAATTCAAGCAGTATTCTGAAACCAAAGCAGTATAGGAGAATTATTGAAAGACGCTTTCAGGTCTTTTCACGCGAATGACCATGTGTGTCCATTTGATGACCTCTAGGCGTTGTTCTTTCAGATAAGCGGAAAATCACGTGTAGGTACACACGGTTTTGTGATCAGACGACGATCGGTCACTCAATCTAGGTCTCATTTCGATGACCAAATAAGCCATTAGATTTGATAAGAATCAATGATACCAACACGGCAGATAAGACAGCTCATGCACACCAACGTGGAAGATGATTCGAGGGTGGTTTTTGTTACAACGTTTGCTATACAAGTCCCAGCAAAACGATGGAAATAAGTTAGTCATAATAATATAGGGGACAAAAAAAAATCAAGAAAGAATCACCAAAACCAATGCAGTGTCAAACATCGCTCTCCAAAACAGCTTATACTCGTATTCATGATTCCCATTTGAATATATGATGTATATATATATCATCTTTATCTTGTCACAAATTAATAAAAAAAAAATCTTTGCAAAGACATGAAAACAAATCAATTCAAAAAAGAAAATAATTGAAGAACAATCGTCAACAAACACGCGAGTGGGCACACACATATACACACACACAAAAAAAGAATATACACACACAAATACGCACACATCTTTTTTTAATCACGCGCGACCCGCAAGATGAGCTTTAATGTATCATCTGAATATTTTTCAGACATTATATCAATCACGATTAACTTATTTGCACACAACCTACCAGCTTTCCTTTCCTTATAGCACAACTAATATCATTTCAAAAGAGATATATTTAGTAATGCTAGACGAAAGCCAAAAGTTCTTTGTGTTATAACTTCCTTTTGATCAAATTAATGATTTTTTGTTTGTTTTGTTTCTTTTGAGTGGTTCTTTATTGCAATCTATTGACAGTTTGCCCTACATCGACGTGAATAAACGTGGATTATTCATTGTGAAATTGCAGATAACATGATAACCTGTATAACCATTGGCATTATCATCCATAAATAATGCATATTTACACCAAACCGCCTACCAGTATTCCACTTCCAGTCCCGGACACTGGATATCTAATGAATATGCCTACCAAGGATGGCGTTATCCCAGTACTTCAGCTTTTCCTTAAATAGCCAATCGAAAGAAAATACCTTACCCTCTCTCTACAATCTTAATCCTCTCAGATTGTGTTGGTAGGTTAGCTTAGAGCAGATTAGATATGAAGATATCATGAGCTGCTACGCTATGTTGTCCCCTGCTGACCCTTATTTGGTTATGATAGCATTATATTGTGCAGACGAACGCGCAAGTCCTTAGGACCTATACAAAGCCCTAGTATTTGTTAGCAGCAATATATCAAGAGTTGATCTAAGTAATCTTAAAAAATAATGATCATGACAATCCACACAGAAAAGATGGATATGAAATAATAACAATGAAATGAGGATGATAATGAGCATGATGATGATGATAAATGATACTAATAACAACTACAATAATAGTAATAATAATGATGAGAATAATAATAATAATAATAATAACAATAATAATAATAATAATGATAATAATAATAGTAATAGCAATAATAATAATAGTAATAATAATAATAATAATAATAATGATAACAATAGTAGTAATAATAATAATAATAATAATAACAATGACTATGACAGCATTATGGTCTTCCTTATTAACGGTTACTTCTGAAGTGTTGCCACTGCTTTTCCAGAGGGCCCTTCCATTAGTATCTATGCTAGCGTTGCTAGGTAGGCCCTATACCCATTTATACACTTGGCTCGAGAGTGAGAGAGACATATGGTGCATAAAACACTTTGTCCAAGCATGTAGGTACATGTATAATAATTATGTATTTGAAGGGATTCGCATTCAGAACCCTTGGGTCATCTGTCTTAACGAATATGCCACATGCAGTGCCCCGCACAAGAAGATTTGCTTTGATTTGATTTGATTTATTTCTGCTTAATTCCGTTACATCAGATATTATGATTATGTACACGTCATTTATGACAAACAGTATACCGACACATAATTCTTAGTACAATTATACAAAACAAATACAAACAGCTTAGGGAACTTAAACAAAAGGATCTCCAATATAAGCCGAGGCTTGCCGAGATGGAGACTATGCTGAGCTACATTGAATAGAATAGGGGATAGAGAGAGAGAGATAGAGAGATAGAGAGAGAGAGAGAGAGAGAGAGAGAGCGATAGGGAAGGGTAGGGGGAAAAGGGAAAAGGGAGAAAAGGGAAAATTACAGAGGGTATGTGTACCACTCGAACTACTTTACAATGATAGTAATGGTAATAAATATGATGTAATAATGATATTAAAATTAACACGTTCAGTTGCCTTTGCCGGAGTAATGATCGAATATGCACTATGAAAATAGTAATGTGTGAATACAAAGCATTCTATACATAAGGTTATCTGACATGAAATAAAATATATCGTGCTTATTTTATGTACGCAGTAATGGTAAGGCACATCGTATACATACATATACATGCTCATATGATAAAAATTATACATGATGTACCTAAATCCTACACATACACATACATACCCATATTCATAATATGTATATATATATATATATATATATATATATATATATATATATATATGGATAAATAAATAAATCGATATATGTATGCACACATACATGCATCATATATCACGTACATATTCATATACATTTGATTATAATACAATAAAGAAATCAGGAATGTTATCCTGGGGAATACTGGTTGAGGAGGTGAAGTTTTACAGCCTTCTTAAATGAATACATAGTGGTCATGTTTTTTATTTCGGTGGGAAGGGAATTCCAAGTGTCAGGGCCGGAGTGTCTGATCGAATGATGCGCGAGTGCGGTTTGGGGGTTAAATATATGCAAATTTGTGGATTGTCTGGTAGGATAAGAGTGAATCTCTGAATTTGACCGAAATATTCTGTTAAATATTGGAGGCAAAAGGCTTGACTTGAGGCAAAACATAAATACAGCTTTTTGAAGAAAGTTTATGAGAAAGATGCTGAAAATCATGCGCATAGCATTTTCTAATGTACACTTTTTCATTTTGGATCTCTGGATTTGCATTAGGCCTACCTCAGAGTCATAGCATGCCACAAAAACGTGACTGTTATTCACCCTTGTCAGCAAAACACATGCCACTTTTTATCCGATGGAAGATTTCCCCGTAGTTTTCGTCAATAGACGTATTTATTTAGTCGGTCAATACGAACTGTGTTGAAAATACGACAGCATGGATTAACGCGTGACCTGCTTAACTTTACATTTCCTTATCTCCTTGGTTGGTAAACAGCAAAGATAAAAACAAATATAAGTCGTTTAAGGTCTGTATCATGCTCAATTGTTTCCTTTTTTTTTGTTATTTGAGAACCGTGCAGGATGGGTAAATGCTCTTCATGGACAGATATAGCCTTTAGATTACAATACAGTACAGGAATGAGAACATCACCGTGCTCCTTTGAGTATTGAAAGTGACACAGATTTGACTTCACAAGAATAAAATCCAATCGTATTGTCAGTGACGAGCTCAAGATATCACCTATCGTACCATCCTGCAAACTCATGTGCACTGTAGAATAGTGACAAAAATATTGTAATATAAAATTATGTCTAACTACTGAACAGAAATGTCCCGTACAAAATGTCATGAGCTTGTAATGTGAATTGCATATATTAAATCATAAGAGTCCTATGATGCAGTAAATTATTCGTAGCAACCGGATATGAAATGTTTGAGCATTTTCTAAAGCTACTTAAGATTTATATGAAACACATTACCGCAATTTAAACCACCTTTGCTGATAGGAGCTAGGATTGAAATGAATTGTATTTTATCCATAGATATGTGCATCGCATGTAAATTATATGCATTTCAACACATGTGTATGTAAGATATATAGGAGAATACCAGAGCCGATTCCATATAAGATTCAACTACGAAGAGTTTTCTGTAGATTTGTTAAAAATCTAACATTATAGTTCCAATATCGAAGGATTCGTTCATTGCATCCCTGAAAACAAACAAAAGAAAAAGGATTGAAAACCGCACGAAAAAAAAAATGCAATGGAGTGGGGCATTTTTGTCGCAAACTATAATCGGTGAGGGACAGTAGTATAATAGGCCCCATGGATAAAGCTTCGGACACTAAAATTCGAGGATCTGACTATCAAATTCAGACCTATGCCTGCAATAGTCTACAAGAAGTTTTATTCACAATATTCCTCTATCTTTCAATAATCTCAGTCTAAATAGTGTCAGTGAAATGAAACCTACCATCTCCATTTTAAAAAGAGATCTTTGAAACGCTTCTGACGCTTTTTCTCCTAATGCTTCTGTCACACTTTATGACACAACTTCATCCAAACATTGATCTCGAGTTTGGTGTTGAACGAAGAGTTACAGATGTTCTAAAGGCCGTGTCACACCTTTCCGGGCAAGCGGTCTTGTTGCGAGTAGGGATTTGCCAGCACGCAAGAGAATTTTCTGCGGGAGGACAAGAATGTTTGTGAGTTTCGCACTTGTGTCTTACCTGCTAGACGCGTGCTACTTACCTTCTACTTGCGACGTTGTATTCCGTGTGACCTGCGTGAGAGCTTTGAAACCGATCCGTTTTCTGTTACGAGCGACTTACGGGTACTACGAAGTACCAGCGTTGGAGTTGCTTGCTAGGTACTGCCTGTAAGGGTTTCGTACTGGTGTTCTGAGTGTACCTCTGCGGGCAACCCCCCCCCCCCCCCCGCTACTGACCCGGAACAAGTTTTGAGCATGCCCACGCTCTCTTCATACCGTATCTGGGGAAGCTTTGTCAGTTGACTTGTGGGGAGACAATTTTGCTATACGGAACTCTCAGCAATTGGCCCGCAACTGACAGTACCTAGCACGTATCTCACTCGTAGTTGCCCAGATGTGCGCATGCAAGTCCGATTTACCCGCAGGAAAGTTTTGAGCATGACCAAAACGTTCTCGGGTGATTGCCCGCAGAGGTCCACGCAGAACAACAGTAGGATGCCCGTAGCTCTCGCAAGTCACAAGCAGTTGACCCGCTTGAAGTACGTAAGTTGCCCGTGGATCTATGCCTATGCGCCAGAAGCGCGTGTCAGCATACCAGTTGTATAACCATATCATCAATATACTGTTCAATGTAACTTTTATGTAATGATTATTATAATTTAATAAATATCATATCACTTTTATTTTCGATATAACAACAGAAAGTCGGATAAAGCTTGGGGTACTTATTTTTTCTCATGCTCTTGCGTTTAATATGGAAAAGCCAAGTCTCAATCCTTACATGTTTTTTTTTATTTTTTGAAAACCTCAGAATAATAAGTTGTTGAGTTTTTGGCTAATGGACATCGTTCTATGTGTATAAAAAAAAGGCAAGGATTACAACATTCATGCCATTACTTTTTTTTTAATTTGACTCTAATAAATTCCAAATAAGAATAAAATGCATAACATGAAAAAAGAAGAAATGGGTTCAGAAATGATATCCATACATTCTCATAATCAGTATAGTGCGTGTCACCTCTTAGTCTTGGACAAATATCTGCAAATTAATAAGAGTAATGAACATAATTATGGTGCTCTATATAAACTGTGTATACATGTATTGCCGAACTTCCTTGAAACATCAAATGACAAGGTACATTACAGAGCGCTTATTTCAGCACTTTTGTCAATTTTTGGTTCATGGTGATACATTAACTTTGTATTAATTCCCAGCCCCACACAAATGAAACTCAATTGGTATCACATACTGCAAACACTGCCATTGACTGGCCAATAATACACACCAAGTTGAAACATTGAATCATCACTTAAATGAAATGCTAGCTCTATTAAAATATAGCATGCAGGCTGAGATTGTTAACTTGATGTGTTCTCTTTATATCAGCACTTTTGTCAACTCCTTATTTCTATAGATAATCATCTTCAGTTGTCCATCCCGACATAAACAAAACTCAATCTATGGTGTCACATGTACTGCAACCATAACTCTGTTAACCCTGGACATTACACACAAACTTGAAACATCAAATTACCAGCTGAATGAAATGCTAGCCTGATTTCTTTTCTTTGACTATAGCATGCATGACGAGAGCATCTACGAGACTGTTCTTGTGTTCTCTTTTGTAATCATTAACGCCTTTGTCAACTCCTCAGTAATGAGATATTTCGTCTACACCCCCCAAAAAATCAACTTTTAGGGTGTCACATACTATATAGCTACGATGCGGTTCATGCGTATGATTTATAGTTGCCATTAACCCTGGCAATTACACATCAAGTCAGGTATCATAGTGTAGGGTAAACAACAAAGGGCTTGTTTCAGCATTTTCCAAAAACTATTTGTGACACATATTGTACATTATGTATATGAATACATTATAAGGGATAAGCAGGCTATGTGGCCAGTGAAACATAATACAATTACACAAATTTCGAAATCTCATCAGTGTTCTTGCTTGAAGGCTCATTGATAGTATCCATGTAAAACATTCAAAAGGTATAGTCATCTTTAATAAGGTCTAACCTGTATTATGTGCAAGTTCTGTGGCTGTAGAATTAGAATAATAATAATAATAAAATAGAATCAGGCTGACGCGCATTTTATTAATAAGGAGGGTGGCCCCAGCAACTCTGAGGGGTCAAACTTTTTGGGCTTTAAGGGGTAAATTGAGTGGTCGCTTGCTCTCTGGCTATATGATGTTTGTATAATAAGACCAACATTTTCATCTACACGTATAGGGACCTTTACATTACAAGCTCTGCTTTTTAGTTGGTCCCCCACATTTCATGTTTGTAAAATTGTCTTCTCTTGTATTCTTTGTGATCACGACGCTGTGTCCTGTCTTATGTTCAATCGATTGTATCATGTCACTCGTCTTTGAGATTTGGAACAATCAAATCAAATCAAATCAAATCAAATCAAATCAAATCAAATCAAATCAAACTAACCCTCTGTGCGCCACATAATTACTTGCTCATAGATTTGGGTGTGGGAGTTGAGTCTATTTGACTCAAGGACGCTTAGAAACATTGTATTAAGCGCATTACAAATGTGAGATATTATTATTATTATTATTATTATTATCATCATTATTATTATCATTATGATTATTATCATTCATGTCATGTTTGCTCCGTCATGTCTGTTGTACTCAGAGAGCAAAAGATAGTGTCAACAGTTTGTTTTAGATTTCAAGACAGAAATCTTACTTCTAAATGAAGCCTTGAACAATATATATATATATATGATGAAGTCTTGCATAGCGCCGGTATCCGCCAAGTCAGGCGCTCATGGCGCTCATGGCGTTATATATATATATATAACGAAGAATAAACCGGTAATGCAATATTTCGCCAATATAGAGTTTATTGAAATAAACTCTATATTGGCGAAATATTGCATTACCGGTTTATTCTTCGTTACATTGGAGCCAATACGTGAATTCGCAACATATATATACAGTGTATATATATATATATATATATAGGCATAATGTTATGTGTGTGAATGTGTGTGTGTGTGTTTTGCTTCAGTGTCTACTGGAAAAATTTGTACAAAAAAGATTCTTTATTGTCTGTGCTTGTAATTTTTTTTTGGAAAAGATAATGTGAAATAAAAGCTAGCAATGAGCTTTTATAGATGACGTTAGCGATTCATATCTACCAAAGATAACGTTAAAGTGCCCCGATAAATTGCCACATGCAGAGCAAGTGGGAAGTTAGGGTATACAAACATTAACTTTTATAAAGCTTTGCTCGAACATACAAAAATCAAACGAAAAGAATAGTGTCTGTCGTATACAGAACGTTTTATTCACAATCTCAAACATCGTACATTTCTTATAGCTACAATATACAACTGTACATTTCATAGACAGTGCATTGAAACATGCATTAAAACAGTATTCTGGTGGTATCAGTTAAAAAAAAGACAAAACGACGACGACAACAACAACAACAAAACAGTTACAAGGGATGCCAGTTAGAACCTCAAATACAGCTGCGTGAAAGAGCCTGAACTTTGATACCAAATCCTGAATTCAGGCTTTTGGGTTATTATTGTCTTTCCTGCTTAAAGTATAGTTTGACTTGTTTGCCGGAGTCTTGGAAGCTTATATCTATTAAGTCAATTAACGTTATTCTGGTTTATAAAGTATTGGGTCAAAAACATACCTGTCACTCTCAGGAAAGTTGAGACATCATATAGATGATGACTGGCGGGGGAGGGAATATATCGAATGTTCCACCCGCAGGTTTGAAATGCTATTGAGTTAGGTTATAAGTCCCAAGACGAAGTCGAGGGACTTATAGCCTTCCGAAATAGCATTTCAAACCCTGAGGGTGGAACGTTTGGTACATGTTCCCGACAACAAAAGTCATCATCATTCTGTCATATTATATGGGTTAGTCAAATACGTCAACGTCAACCACCAGCACAACGCACTAGATCGCTCGCGCAGAGCCAAATTCACTGTTCTCGGGTCCCTGTCATTACTTAGGCCTACGTGCAAATGTTTTACCATTGGCATTAACTGGAGAACATCACGAAAATATTTTGCCCATGGGCGAACATAACGAATGTGCCTCCATCACGTAACTGTGTGACATCACGTGACACTAACCGGTATTTGACTAATTCATTTAATATAAGATTTTGTTTGTGCCTAATGACAAGTTAACAAGTGCAGAGAGGGCACCTTCTCTGTCTGTGCTCGATACGACTTCATCGCCATATCAATCTTGTGCTGACAGGAAAGCCGGGTGGAGGGCATAGGGTCCACCGTCTAAAACAATGACGCCATCATGAAAAGCGTCATGTGTTTTGTAAAACAATGTCATACACTGTCACATTCTTACTTGAATAACTACCGGTAAACCCGCAGCTGATAAGTGATCGAAAATGATAGACACGCTGTCGCTCATTCATGCTTTGCATATAAACAGGTTTACTCATTAATCAGATCTGTTCCTGTGTCTCATTATTATTTTGTCACACTTCGTACGGGTGTCGTCAAATTCAAACTGCGCATAGTCTTTCGTAGATAATCTTTTGAATGCAGCGACATGTTATATGTATAAGCACGCTTCCAGCGTACAGCTAAAAACTACGTCAGTCCGTTTATTGGCCGTCCCTCTTTCTTCTTCCTATCGGTTTGTAGGCAAGGTAAACTCCGTCAGAATTGGTGTATCTAGTGACGGTGCTATCAATGAAACCAGCTTCCGTGATAGCGTCGGGAAGAACAAGTCCCTCCTGGTATTCTTCCATGTAAGGCTCTGGGCCATGCAAGCCGGTCTCGTTCCAGTGGTAGCCCCACGTATTGCGTTCGACGTTGTACTCTCTCCAAGTCGGATTGGTCCAGTACCAAACTAAAAGAAGGGAGAGACTTTGTGTAATTAATCACCGACAGGAACTATTGAAGAGGAATGTTATTTCAAAATCCTTGTATTGTTATATTTGTGTCCCCAACGAACTCTTCTTCAAAAGGAATATTCTTGGCAACTGCGTC
This sequence comes from Diadema antillarum, assembly GCF_040938485.1. Lineage (NCBI taxonomy): Eukaryota > Metazoa > Echinodermata > Echinoidea > Diadematoida > Diadematidae > Diadema > Diadema antillarum. The sequence goes on along the minus strand of NW_027271236.1, from coordinate 781,978 downwards.
ACTGATTCAGTATTTGAATCATTTTAAGATCTCAATGAAGCGGCTTTGATTTGTAGATGTTTCAGGTGGGAGAATCAGTCTTCATTACATGGAAGGCGTTTGGCTGGGACCCTTTATGCACTCCTCTGTAACCGGAGTGTACAGATGGTTGTATTTAACTAGTCCAGGGATCAATGTCTCTTTTCATCTCCCCTTGAACGGCGGTAAGACGAACATTATCGGTAGTTAGTGTGGTTGGGTTAAAGGGGCATTCCAGATGATTTTCACAATTTCGCATCATGTAGTACGTAAATTACACTGAACAGTATTGATTACATCAGAGACTCACATATTTTAGAAATGGAGCAGTGTAATTCCATTACAATACCGCCTGCTTTACAAGTTCACCTGTGAAAAACCTATGTATGCCTTATTATTAATGTTCTGCTTCCTTGAGCTCCGACTCATGCATTCACATGGTGAGGCTGCCATGTCATCATCCTTCGTCATTGGAATTTGTTACAAATTTTGATAACATTCTCATTCCTCATCCCAATCACTATAAATTCTGAAACTCCGTACTCATTTTAACTAATATATAGTTATTCAAATGTAAAAGTCTGAAAAATCATCCGGAGGTCCCCTTTAAATTCATCAGCTGCCTTGTGCAATGGCCGGGTGAAAACATATATTTTTCGAAATCTGATCCTGATTAAGATATCTTCTCATAACTGTGTTTGTCAATGTACAGAATGTTATGAAATATTTGAGGAATCGTGCTCAACAGACTTCGACATCATGCGATTAAGATCACCCGTAACGGTCTCACTGTGACGTCACGTTGGAAGCAAATAGAAATTTTAACAATGTACCTCCGATCGGACTCAGATTTTGCATAGATCTGACAGTGTTTTTTTTTTTTTTTTAATTGGTATTGCAGTGAACATTGGCAACCCCAGCAATACTATAGGTGCTATACTGGGACATACCATTCCTAGTCGTTGAGACTGGATCTTGAGTCCAAACTATTTAAACTATAAATAGGTTGGTGAAGATTTCTTTCCTCTTGAAGGAGGAGGGAAAAGCCCCAATAATGAACGCTGTGAAAGAGACATCAGGGAATTAAGATAAGATGGAAGAGAACTTGTCTTTTCCATACTCTGCTCACCATCAAAACCGCTAAGAGCGCCACCGGGGCGAAGTACCCTGAAAGCCTCGTTCAGTACTCGGCGTGCATTTTCTGCCGGCATCTCATGCAGCACGTATGTGAACTGCACAATGTCGAACGTCTCGTTTGCGAAAGGAATGTACTCTCCGTTACCGTGGTAGAAGTTGACGTTGTGCATTCCTCGTTCTTCGTTCCACACCCGGCAAAACCTGACGGCAACAATATTATTGACAAATTAAAAAATATATAAATATTCATCGATATCTATACATGAAAGTTAACGGCACAAACACGAGTATGCTTTGCTCCGATCTGCAAACAATGAAATAATCGGTGACTATACAAGTCCCATGTAACTTTGCGCTTATATAAAAACGATTTCAGAAGTGTCAAGTTTACCTTCCCTTCTTTCTTTTTCTCTCTCTGTCATCTTTCTCTTCAAGCCTGTGTTTTCTTCTTTCCCGTTCATGATATACATTGTCTTTTCTTCCATTGATATATTTTCTTCCTTTTCTTGGCTTTTCCAGCATCTATGAGCATGATTTACGTATTAGAATGTTACAATTAAATGTATTATGCTCAGACGGAAGAGGATGTACACACTGTACGCTCGGTAAACATGATTTAAAACAAGGTACACTCGACGTAATTACTAGAGTAAATACAGGCCCGTAGTCAGGGGGGGGGGGGGGGGGTGCGTCGGGTGCGTACGCACCCCCCCCCCAAATTCTGAAAGGTCCACTTTTTCATAATAACGGTTTTTAGCAATTCTCAAGATAACAATCCAAATAAATATAAAGACACATTATATGCTACGTAAATGTGGAAGAGTACGTTAGAATGTTAAAAATAATTGTACGAAACCCTTTTGTTGTATGAACCATCGGATCGTCCCCATGCACACAAACACAAATGTTACGTATCAATTTGTGCGAGCTATTACATATTGAAAACTTTCGGTCATCTGCGAAGCCGCGCTTCCGCGCGAACGCTAAGACAACACGTAAAACGGGTCAAAAATCGACGCATTTTACCACAAAATCTGCCATAACTTTTAAAGTGTTTAAGAAGCAAACTTGGGGCGCCCGGATTCTGAAAGTGGACACTTTAGGGATTATTTATGTGTATATATCTTTATTGTAACATTTGTAGCAGTGACGCAAATTAGATCAGAAAAGTACCTTATGAGTAGAATTGTCTATGGCGAACAGTCCAAATTTGACGAATTTGAGCATATTTTGCCGTCTTGCAATTCTTCCAGACGGGATATCTCGAGAACGGAAGATCGCACAAACTTGGGGCGCACGGTTTCAGAAAGTAGAGGTTCTGCCCATTTTTGTGACATAAGAATCTTGTCCATTGGTTGAGCAGTCCTGACGCAAATTTGCAGTAAAGCTAGACTACCCATTCACAATTGCTGTCATAGGGAACGTGTACAATCCATACAGAACTATCACGTGACGAGACTACCAACGAAAATTTGAGCCGTTGACCTTCACTGTCTGCCGTTGTCAGTAGTGTGAATTCCTGTGATTTCAAGCTTTTGTTTCTCGCCAAATATCATTTTCAACGCAATATCCAGATACAGTTGTGTGTGAGACATTATCTGGATACGTAGCAGCCTTATTGACAGCATAACTGTTAAGTTTGGGAGCAAAAACGACCAAAGTATCACACAGTACTTCAAGACGTATTATAGTATACAAACGATTTCTTGAGCTTGCACCGTTTCAGGCTCTGTTCTGGATACGGCGGTAGAAACTCATTCTTTTTTGTTGTTTATTTTATCATTATTTACTAATCTCTTTTCTAACTTACAGGTAGCGGATTTCTTTGCAGGCCAAATTCGGAAATGTAGTGTTGATTATTATCTATACATTTTCTCATGTTGTGACAGTTCTATTGGTTCTCATTTTAAAGTGAGCCAAAACCTAAGAACATTTTCACTTATAATATCCAAAGAGTATTATGCAGGCACGCAAACTCATTTTAGTTGTATTTCATTTAAATGTAATGGGTAAGAGGGTATGAGAGAGAATGGAAAGTGCTGAGCTATGAAGTAAAATGGTAAAGTAAAAAGTTTGTCAGATAGTATTACAAAAGAAACTCATTCCTTTTTTGTTTGTTTATTTTATCATTATTTACTTATCTCTCTTCTAACTTAAAGGTAGTGGATCTCTTTGCAGCCCAAATTCGAAAATGCCTAGAGACAGTTAGTAACCAAATATGCTACTATAATTTAATAAATAAGAAATAACCATTCCAGTATGTATCTTAGTGTGCACAGTAAGACAGATCAAATCAAATAGGAAAACATCTGAGCACTAAGCCTGAGGTCTGAATTTACACTCAACTTCTTCCAATGGCTAACGGACGTTTAATTTTTGAATTTCACTGACCTCCAAATTTCACAAAGAAAACCGTCTTAGCATGATGGTTAATATGACATTTGACTGATATTGGAGATGTTTGCGAATCGGATCTACTACCTTTAATATTATTAAATCTAAAATGATTATTTGAAAGTTCGGAAATGCTGGTAATATCCTACCACAAGGAGGCAAAATATAAATGGTTCACATTTACAATTCATTTTGTTTTAAAAATTTTCTTATTTATTTTCGTTTTTGACAAACTCGCATACCAACGGCTGATATACTGTATAGTAAAGTGAATGTTTCATCTTCCAAACAGCATCCAATGGGATGGAAAACTCCAACTGAAAGGTGGACACCGTGACCATACTCGCTAAAGAAAACGCGTAATAGGGGTCGTATTTTCTCACGGATTAGATGGAAAGTGTGATGTACGAGCGTATATAATCAAAGGGTATCAAAAAGGCCGAAATTTGGGAAAATGGTATATTGTTCAATCATGATGAAGTACTTCTTTAGGGTGCAGGAAACATTTAAGGAATACTTGTTTTTAAGGCCCGAAAAAATCATATGATCATTACTCGTTTAGGGGCCATTTTGAAAGTCCATGTATATGAGCATAGTGTCCACCTTTTAATTGTGGCTACCCCTCCCGGGACAGTATCAAAGGACCGTTTTGTTAATTAACGCAATCCCCCCTTCCTTTAAAAATCCTGGCTTCAGGCCTGCTAACGCGGGTATACAATAGAAAAAATAAAAGTTAAAACAACACCAGGAAAATCACTATTCTCAATTTTGCGGCGCGCTACGCGCGCAGAGTCTCGAACACAATTAAACTTTGCAACTTCCTGGCAAAATGAGTTTTTACTATTTCCTAGATGAAATACCGTAACGCGATTGCATGCAACAGACAAAAATACAAATTTCCTCGAGACTTTAAAACGTCATTAAAACAGTCAAAATTCACAATTTGCGCAAATTCTTATACAACTTTTGTAGTTCGGTCGTCCAAAGAATATATATATATATATATATATATATATATATATATATATAATTGTGTGTGTGTGTGTGTGTGTGTGTCATCATTGGTATTGGTACCGAAGGTCCGTTTTTTTAGTGACCGCACCCCCCCCCCTTGAAAAATCCTGGCTACGGGCCTGAAATACAATGTTCTTGGAGTGCATCGGTTTCGTTCCAGCATACAAAATGCTCAATGTGACACCTTCAAAATGTCGCCATGTCTGCTAAGGTCGCTTTACAGATGAAAAGTCATTTGCTCACCTGACGTACGGAGCGGCGAGATCAATACCGATTACCTCTGCGTTAGGGTAGAGTTCACCGTACGAGAACGTCGAGTAGCAGTTCCCGGAACCGATGTCCAGGACGCGGTTGACCGGCTTGAGCTCGGAATGAAGATCTCTGACCCAAGTCTTAATAAGCTCTTCGTCCAAAAAGTTGTATTTATTGTTGGTCATGTAGGAGAGACGAACACTGTGTGGGTCCTGGTAACCACTGCGAGACAATAAAAATAAACAAGACAAATACAGAATTTGTAACCAATTAAAATGACGGAAAATATTTCAAGGAGTTTTGGTCATTACTATTGTGACTGGACAAAAATTAAGCTTGAGCTGTACCATAAGCACACAATGATGATACCTTTCCCACTAAAGGAGGTATGGGGGAATAATGTGAATTTACTGATCATACCAGGTTCAGGGATGTAGATAGATATAAAAGAGATACAAACGTATCATAGGCCTAATTCACGCTTGGCAACAGTTCTGTTCTACGTAAGCAATCTGTGACAAATTGTGCAGTGTACTAGTTATTTCTGCCCTATAAAGTATCACCTGCCCGGTAACACGCACTGTTTTAACTTCCATCTAATGACAAATGCTATACGTACTCTGGCATGAAGTGGACGGATGTCTTGGTGTAGTGGTAAGGCAGGGCGAGGGACTCTGTAACGCCGGGAGCCCAGACATCCGAATCGCCTTCTTCGCCGGTGTAGGACGGGGTGGTGAACATCCAGGCTTGTAAATATGCAAGGTATTCGTCGAGTGCGAATTCGTCCCGTCTAAAGGCCTGTTTGGAAAGAGAAACGAAGGGTACATAGAGATAGGTTATGGATAAAGAATTTAATCTGCTTGTGGCACGGGTATGGAATAAATCCTAATATTCCTCTATTTTATCCTTCTTCCTCTCCCAGTCAGGATAAGCTTTGTCTTTATGACATTAAAATTATTCAATGAAATGTCCAAGACCATTAATACCATTTCCATTTGCCTTTATCATCATCCCTTTTATTTTCATGAATTTCATCCTGATATAGGGAGTTTCATTTTGATTAAAGATTTGCATCGACCATAATCATTAACATCAGCCTCATTTCATTGCCAAATACCATAACAATTCAGCAGAAATCAGACGATTTTTGTTACCAGCCCTTTTCCTCCATAAACTCGATGACCCCCACAGCAATAATTGAAAATGCCGTTTTTTTGTTTTTGTTTTTTTGTTTTTGTTTTTGTTTTTTTTTTTTTGGGGGGGGGGGGGGGAGGGCATCATACATTTCCTGGCGTTTTTGCGAATCCCGGCGAGACGTTGTTACAACTCCTGCGTTTTTACAAAACCCGGCGTTTTGAATCCCGGCTCCACAGCCCCTTCTTTCATTGTTGCCGCATTGGTCTTGTGATAATAACAGGAAAAAAAACGCTTTTCATAATTGCAATAGGCCTATTCCAGCATTTCTCCACAATATTGTGTCGCTTTCAGGGGTTTTACATTATAATTTGTGATTTTATTGCTTGCATAATAGTCTTATATCAGACCCACACCTCTTGGCTATTATAGTGTCGGCCAGTAGTGCCAGAAGATCGACAATGAGGTCAATGACCCACCAGTGAATCAGAGCCAGCTACTTTAGCTATAGGGTTAGGGTTAGGGTTAGGGTTAGGGTTAGAGTTAAGGTTACATTTAGGGTTAGGGTTAGGGTTGGGGTTGAGGTCAGGGTTAGGGTTAGAGGCCTCAATTTCGGTGCAGTCCATTAGATAACTTACTGTATGACATGATTGTATCAATTTGAATATCAATGAGCATTTTATGTATACAGCTGCTATTAACGAATTAGTACTTCATTGTACTTCAGCCTATTTCTATGCCAGGGAAAATGAAGTCAGGCGTTATAAAACACTTCCATGTTTACTTGTATGAATTGCCAGTGTTACGTGCTCACCTGCACAAAAAGGTAATTTTCGAAGGCAGTGATAGGACCAGTGCCGTCTACCAGCGTCTCAAAGACAGGTGGTTCCGGCTGAAAGGCGGGCAGGCGATCCACCAGGATCATCTTCATGAATGTAACGAAATTTTTAAAGTAGTCGATGTCGTTACCGTCCCAATTGATGCCAAGGAAATCGTGAAAGAGCTGGCTCTCGACAAGGGAAGCTCTCCGAAGCAAACGCTGCATGTACTCGTTGAGTGCAGACAATGTCGCGGTGTTCTTTGACGGTAAATTCAGCTCATGATACCTGAAAAGTCACATTCACAATGCATAAAATCGGATTCGTTACCATGTCATCAAATTGGTATATATATCAATGAGAAACAACGTCTTTAACAACAAAAGCTTGCGTTATGTTAAGAGACTGGAAAAGGGGGCTTTTATAGCGGATTAATAATGCTCTGTGCGTTGAATTGTCATACCTTCCCAGCTTTCAATGACTGATTGTACGTGGTAGCCAGTAGGCATTAAATGATTTTATTGATATTTGAATAGGAAGTTGGTAAACAATTGGGAGATTTCAAAAGCATTTCAAAATAACTTCTTTTAAGTTCACGATGCTTTTTCACTTCAGATGGTTAACAATCTGAATAAACAGCAATCAGTTAAAACCTCAGCGTTAAGTCTAGGCTGGGGAGTTTTGTAAGAATATGCATTTTTTCTTATATAACAAGTTTCCCATCATTTAATAATAATAATAATGATAATTTAGTAGGTGCATTGCAATAGAGCAATGCACCTGCAACTGATTTAGCCCAACAAAGTGTCCGATTACATACCATGGAATCATAGCGTCAAACTTCTGGAATTCTGTGTACTGTCGGTGGATGAAGCTCACTTGCGTCTGCCCGTCATCGGTGATGATTTGATAGTCGATTCGGTACACCGGTTCGCCACGAAAGTCGGGCGGATCCAGACTCACGACTTTGGCGTTGATCGGATTGCCGAAGAGAGCGGGAGGGAAGTATCCCGCGTGGGCGACTGCCAGAAACGCCACGAAGATACAAATTTTGCCATTGTTCCTCAATAAATGCATTATTGCAGCAGCGGATGCACGGTGAAAAGATTTAATGTTTCAATATGCAAGATTCTTTATATGACAGAAGACAGAATCTAACGATTGAGGTGAACACGAGAAAAAAACACCTCTACTCTGCAACTAGTATAATGGTAGGAGTCAAGATTGGAGTAGGCATAAAGCAGATGTGTGATGTCAAGTTTCTCCTCTGTGACTTTTATGGAGAGCAACCAATCGTCTTCATATTTAAAGGTCTCGAGGATGAAAGGCAAATATTGCTTTGCTGAAGCTATCAGTTGGGGTTAATTATCATGATAACGAAGAACAAACATGGTATCAGTGACTGATCAACAAGTATCTGTCATGCTGTTTAGTTTCAACAAATGTTTTCTTTCAGATAAAGCCCCCCTCGCTGGTCCTGCCAATAGGCCAACGTCAAACGGTTAATGACTGCATGGGGGGGGGGGGGGGGCGTACAGGTCAGTATTCTTAACGCCCCATCCCCTCGGCCTTTCTTCAAACACAAATATAAATGGATTGGAATCTGGTATCCAAGTTTGGAAAGCTACGTGCTATTTGTGCGTTATATCCTTTGCACTCCATTGTTTCATCGGAGGTGAAATTGGGGATCCACTTTGGTAAGTGATGCAGATAAGAAACACGATGTACAGCCATGCTCATCTTGTGTGTGAGATTTTTTTCTTTTTTTCAGTGTCACCTGCAGCTAACCGCCGTCAAATTCAGACAAATTCAAGTATGGGCACGATTAGATTAGGAATGCATAGGTACGAGTAATGGTAGTGGTAGATAATTTGAAGTAGCAGCAAAATGTATTCTACACGTGGTACCTGCTATTTTCGTTTCCGTGCACACTCCTAATTGTCAATGGCAAATGAAATGTGATAAGACAATTATGTTAGGTGTAACTTTCAAGTGCCCGTGTATAATAATAATAATAATAATAATAATAATAATAATAATAATAACAATAATAATAATTCAGTTCTTACAAACGCATAATGCCATAACATTTTTCTCTACTCAGACATGTAATCAACAATTGTCAAAAATGTGAGTTTTTAACACAGATTTGAATTTATCAAAATCTGTAATGCATCTAACACTGAGAGGGAGATTATTCCATAATGAGGGTGCCATTTTTCCAAAAGCCCTATCACCATAGATTTGACACTCATTTCAGAGAGGAGATTTTTATTTTTTATTTTGAGCGCAGATTACGACCAGGATGATATGGCTTGATGAGTTCACTGAGACATGCAGGGGCATTTCCATGAAAACATTTGAATACAAGGGTCAAATCTTAAACCTGATACGAGCTCTTATGGGCAACCAATGAAGACTGCGAAGAATGGGTATGATCAAATTTCCTTTTGCGTGTCACAAGCCTTGCGGCTGAATTTTGTTTCCGTTGGATTCTTTTTAGCTGAGAGTCTGGAACTCCAATGAGCAAACCATTATTATTATCCAAATGACTAAAAATAAACGCATGAACCAGTTTTCTGTAGTTGCTTTATCGAGAACGTGTCTCAAATTTTCAATCCTGTGTAGACCTACGGCTGCAGATTTGCAAATGATATTGATGTGAGTTTTCATACCAAGATCATCTCGGATAATGACACCAAGGTCACGTGCCTTAGAAATTGGCAGCACAGGAGTATCGCAAACATTGACAGACAAAGTTGTTGAGGACTTGTTACGAGATCTTACATGCACAACTTCAGTTTTCTCAAGATTCAATTTCAAACCATTTTGCAGAGACCAATCTTGAATTTTAACTAAACATGATTCAATCTGACCAACTGCTACATCAGAATTAGCGCTTTTTGGCAATGAAAGATAAATATGAGTATCATCAGCATATGTAATTTTATTTATGCCACACTTGTCAATTACATCCTCTAAGGGAGCTGTGTACATTATGAAACACAGTGGTCCTAAGACAGAACCCCGAGGAACCCCTTGTTTGAGAACATAAGGGGCAGATGCAATACCATTGATGGAGACAATCTGCGTTCGGTTGCTAAAATAAGACTGAAACCAATCAAATGCAGTACCAACAATTCCATAAGTCGATGACAGACAGCGGAGCATGATGTTATGGTCAATAGTATCAAATGCAGACGAGTAATTTAGCATCACCAACAGTGTCTCCTGCGTAGAGAGTGTTTGGATTTTGTTTTATTTGCGATGAACAGAATTGTTTGCAATGGTATGTACATGAGGTCTGTTAGAACTTGTCCATAAATCTAACAAGAACGTATACTATACTATACAATCAATAACTTTTTTTCAGTCATACATCACAAAATATCCTGCTCTACTGTGCATGCAAGATTCAAAGGAAAATCTGACCTAAATCAGATTTTTTTTTTTTTAAAACACAATTAGAATAATTTCATTCGCAATACTGTTAGGTTGATTGTGCACTTATGGGAAAGAGCAGATCAGGAATATAACAATGTTTAAAGTACAAAGAAACAAAGCCCTAAAATAGTAACAATGAGGGCGCTGTTCATTTTCTGATAAGAGTGTCGGTGACATGGTTCTGTGAACCATGAGCGTCCAGCTCAAACGTCGTCGCAAGCGTCCGCGCAGCAAATCTAAAGCTCCCTATTCTCTCACATCTCACTTTGCATGACAAAAGCAACTTTTAACAGGAATTGCCTTAGTGGTTTCCCTTAAGATCATCTCATCGATCGACGATTAAATTGACCCAAGACTTTTTCCCCATTTCATCCCTTCACGTCTCCTGCTCATGTGGTTCACAATTTCTTCGTTCAACTGTCAACTTGTAAAATAACTCGTCACTTCTATGAAATGAAACAGACAAAAAATAAACAACAAATACACACGTATACCCCATAACAAACACACACATATACACACGTACACACACAATGCGCTAACAATTGCCCCCTAACCACTTTTCTACTATAAATAGAGAGTTAACACAAAAAGGACTTGCGCACAAGCATTAAAATATGCGATATTTGAGGTAAACGTGGTGAATTAAACAACAACTATTTCGTTTTATTTCTGATCAAGAATGTCCAGGGCACTCCTTGAATAGGATGGATGGTGTTTGTTATTCCGAAAGTTCGTTTTTCCGAAGGTTCGTTAATCCGAAACACACAAATTCCCTATACCTAGAGGTTCGGTAATCCGAAAATGAAAAGGGGTTCGTTCCGAACATTTGTGGCGTTATTCCGAAGGTTTCGTTTTTCCGAATCCGAAAATGAAATAGGGTTTGCTATTCCAAAGGCTCGTTTATCCGAAAATGAAATAGGGTTCACTATTAAAGGTTCGTTAATCAGAAAAAGAAATGGGGTTTGTACGTTAATTATTCCGAAGGTTCGTTGATCCGAAAATGAAACAAGGTCCTTAACGAACCTTCGGAATAACGAGCTTTGTTTAATTTTCGGATTAACGAACCTTCGGATTAACGAACCTTCGGAATAACGGATCTTCCGAGTAACGTACCTTCGGAATAACGAACCTTCGGAATAACGAATTAAAACCAAATAGGATATGTGTGAAATAACTGTCCTTGCCATGCCTATTGGGAGTGTGGTGTCGCCCTATCTGGTCAATAATTTTACTATCACTATTGCAAGGCATAATCTATCACTGTTTGAAACCATTCAATATCCATTATTTCTTTTTTACTTACCATGGGCCGTTTTACCCAGGTTCTCGTTTGAGTCACGTCAGTATTATAAACAATTCAATATTTCTTTTGTTTTAGGATGCAATTACTTCTGTCGCAAAGGATATGACACAACAAGACAAGCGATGTGCGTATACTGTAAAAATAATTTACCCCTGTCCTTTGCAGTAGAATTGCATGTCGTTTAGGGGTCTAAATAAGCAGATCCCAAAGGAAAAACTTAGGCATATAAAAATAAGAAGTGAAAAACAGAGATATTCAACTTTTGTGTTTCAAGCACAAATGTTTTTATTCAAACCTTAATTTCTGATATTTCAAAAATCGACTCCAAGTTAAAACTGCCTTTTATCAAATACATTCATTCTACAAATGCCACACCAGTCACTGAAAGCAATTTTACCTGATGACAAGACATACAAACGTATCAAGTTACACATTCACATTAATTTTTTGCTCACGAAATGACACCTGACCTTGAGTAGATCATCTGTTTTAGTATTCAACTTCTGTCATTCATATGGCGTGTGAAGGTTTAGAAATATAGATAACAAAAGGTACAAAACCAGTAGCTCAAAACTAGACACAACATTCAGTCATCAATAGTAAGATCGCACTTATGTAAATTAACATGTGTCAACAAATGCTTTCATTACTGTGCATAAACAATTGATGCAGTGCATTCTCAGAAACTTGAACACGTTGAAAGAAAATTGCCATAATTTATCTGCATGGTATGATGTACGAATTTCATTGAAATATATACATGAGATTAGACCGAAACAAAGTAAAAAAAAAACACAACAAAGTAATCAATTGAAAAAAGGAGTAAATTTTCACTCAAGAGTGGTATAATTTGAATGGAATCAGACTAACCAAAACAGATTCAGTAGCATTCTTTTATTGGAGTAAGAAATATACTCGGTATCCAAGATTAATGAGGCCTTATTGTCAGAAACAAATTGTCTGAAAGAAGTAGCTCAACCGCTATTTTTTTCATGCTAGAAATTAACAATATATTCAATTCTTTACCATAATTATAATCTTTTTGCAGTCATCCTTACCGACATCACAAATCACTGTACAGTCTCCTTATAGTATGTAGCAATTGTACGGCGGTAGCAAAATTCTGAAGATTCAAACCTCTTCTTATTTGATTTGATTTGATTTGATTTGATTTGAATTTATTGGTTCCTGCATTGCTCCATCATTGCTCATGCAGATACATACACATATAACATAATCAGTGATGCAATGAGAAACGCAGAAGGGCTACAGCTTAAGCATTGCTTGATTTGCATGCAGCCCTCGTACATAATACATAACATATAGGAAAGTAAGGGGAGGGATGACTTGCATAGAGATAGGATAGGAGAAAGGAGAGAGGAGAGGTCTGTCTGCTTTCGCTTAATACACAAAGTTAGATCACCTGAATCACTGAATAGTTAAGCATGGCAAAGTATTTTCTCACCGAGGCACAGGTGAACAGTTACAGGTTATCACTTCGCGAATGTAATTTACTGATTTCTACATCCACTCAATACTTATATAGATTTGGCCTACATTCTCCTTTAAATTTGCCTAAACCGACAACGTTAATAAGTATAAGAACTAAATACCCATTGTTCCAATATTATAAACATAGCGAGTAATCTCAGCTGACATGTATCGCAGAGTACTGTGCAACACAACAAATCATAAAGTTAACACAATTACTTCTGCATCAATATCATTTCTCCTCCCAACACCGTCTCGTCACGAAAGAAGTCACTCAGTCAGTTCACAAATATTTTGTTTCTAAAACAATTAAATATTTTACACGTGAAGAAATAGATAGTCACATCTAAACAGTAAAAGCGCTGAAAGTTGACGCTTCACTAAAAACGACACATCGGAAGCAGCTCTGACATAGGAAACATAAATGAGTTACTGTACCTGCGTATTTAAACAGTTTCGGACGAATACAAGGTTTAACAAAATAAAACCGATTCCCGTGATAGTATCGCAAATCAGTAAGCGAAATGCATAATTATATATTTTGGAAAACAATTCCTCATGCACATTCATATCGGGTTCAAATATAATCGCACTCGTGCTGACAGTGAATTTTTAATGGAAGTAATATTTAATGCATGAGTATCGAGGTAGAACGCTCTATACTTATCAAGAGTGAAATTAGGGAGATGCTTTTTGTATTGAACGATCGAGCTAAGGATTATTATTTTCTGTAGTCAATGTAATATGATCAAACATGGATGTTCGTATACTGTGAGTATAACCTGTATAGGCATAATAAACACTTAAGGTAGAAATGCGTGGTATGGGAGGATTCTGAAGTGAAAAGCAATCAAATTACAGCATAGTGCAATACAAACTGAGGGACATTGGAAGGATCTGGTAGCGTATTCCAAGCAATGAAAATACTCAAACAGTATATGAGGTATTTGAGACAATGACTCCCCGTATAAAACCTCTCAATCAAAATATGCTCTTTCTAGAAATGTAACATCAATTACTGAAAGCACGACTGTATGATTTCAAGACATTTAAATCCATAAAGTTATTTATAAGAAGAAGATTTCAAATTGCTCACCAAATGCCATCTGACTTACATCACAAGATTTTCTACAAGACTCCCTAATTCATGAGGAAAATGGCGTTTGAGAATAGATTCAATTTCAAAGTTTAAAGGGTGTGTACAGTTCTGGTCGAGGTGAAGATTTAGCTTTTAAAGTTTGTGAGATATTCAGAAACCACTCTATGAGATGTCAAAGAGCATGCAATTCTAAGGGGTAACAAAAGTTTATTCGATGAAAATCGGTTTTGAAATCTGGCTGAGATATCCAAAAACAAGGTGAAACAAAGAGATACTAATATAGTTGGGGCATGTCGCCTTTTATTATTAGCACTTTTTTGGATATCTCAGCCACTTGAAAACCAATTTTCATCAAATAAATGTTAAACCCTTCTTAAAATTACATGCTCTTTCATATTTTATAAGATGCTTTTCATCATCTCACTTAGGAATGTTCAAAACATGAATCCCCAGCTCAACCAGTACTGTACAGTCCCTTTAAACAGTACAAAACCAACTGCTCGAGGCAAGACAATATTTCATTAATGAATAGTATAAGATTACACAAGAAGTGAAAATATCAGCCTTTACAATGTCATTGACACATTGGATATTACAATCTTTCATGTGGAGCAATTTCATAAATGTTTCGATAATGTGATTTGCACGCTGATTCTAAAGCAATAAAAAAATCAGAAGTAAAATTAAACAATTTAACTGAATTAGCTCTCTTGCTTTGATTCTACACACACACACACACACACGCACACACACACATAACACACACATATATATATATATATATATATATATATATATATATATATATTCTTGCTGTAATACCCCTAAAAGGGTATAGGGGCTAGAATGATGAAAGAATGAGGAGAAACAAGTCGTTGGTTGTGGTAGCAGCATATATGCATGGAATGGCACATTTATTGCTCTCGTAAAAAGTCACAATCAGACAATTAAGTATTGATAAACACTTCAGAGCAATCGATGTGTAACAAAACAATAATAATCAGTCCTCAGTTTAACACATTAATAAATTCACACGAGCTCGAAGTAACCGTATCCAAATCTGTCATAAACAGCGTTTCCACGTAGTACATGAGCTTACTGACACTCGTAATCACTAATGAGTATAATATCTGAATGTCAGTGACTGTAATTCTCACAAACTATTATCTGATTTCATTCTCCTTCTCTTTTCATCAATGATATATTCATAATATATTCTAATATCTTCTTTATACAAATAACTAGTGATTCCCGCCTGTGCTGAATTCTCATTACAATACAAGTCTCACATCTGTTCAAATCTTTCTTCCGAACAATATCAATTCTTATCAATTTGAAGTGTATGAACACATCTGGCCTTTTCTTTACATGAGTGAGATAATTCTAAATATTAATTGTAGAGTTTGCCTAATCAAACAGTCTCCTCATTTAATAATTCCCAATATTACCCCTTTAGTATGAGTCTTCATACTAAAGTATAAAACTAAACTATGATTCAAACAACTATATTTATTTCACAACCATTAACAAATGATTCTCCTAATTCATCCAAAGTTTTCCCATAAAGGGAATATTTGAAATAAACAACTTCTCATCTTGCTACTATTTATTCAGATAAATTACTACAACAACTCACTCACTAGTACAGAGCCAGCGAGCATAAACTGAGGGAGGAAGTCTATAAACTCTTTTCTTAACCAAGAGCACACTGGCTCTTGCTTCTGTGCATACATTAAACTTCCCTTATCCTCCTACCTGTAAGTTTGCTCTTCTCTGCGAGCTGGAGGGACAACATCTCGCTGGATACTGTACTAACATACAACACTTCCTGTCCCCTTGATAGTCTATAACGCAGACCACACAGCTATATATACACTCTAGTCTTTCTTTCTATCAATGTATCCCTACTAACAAAACCTAATCTTAAATCCTATCTGTGAATTAACATCAATAACATATCTATATAATGTGCCTGAAGATCCTTACAGATAAAGACACAAATGGCATACAAATTATATACATACATAGCAGTTAAATATTTCCTCACTTGTAGTAGGTCTGAATAACTCAGACTAGCTACACAAGTTTGGAGTTCCATCCACTGACCTAGTCAGTGACTGCATCTATTCAGCCTCTCACACAGAACAAAAGCCTAGACCCCATCCATGGGCAGAGTGATAAATGTACTGGTACTCTAAATGCTGCATCTAGGCATGAAACAAAGGACCTGTTCTCAAGCCAGTGCCCTATGGTATAAACCATGTGTGTACACCTGTATTGCAGGGAGCAATGTACATTCACATCCAAAACTTGCTTCTAGGTCTCTATATACATTAACTACAAACTAGACATCCTAAAAAAATCATGTACAAATTATATACAAATTACACACTCAGAATGTATATCTCATCATGTGCAACAAACCACCACCAGATACATATTCATTCATCACTGGTAAATCAGAATTAGCATAGTAGCAACACTCAAACTCAATAACATATACCCACATACAATGCTTTCTGACTGAAGTGTTCTCTCAAAATAAATCTTATCCTTGAAATGAACATATATATATATATATATATATATATATATATATTTACCCATTAAAGTTCTCTTTCCGTGTGTGAATACACTAGCATAAACGAGTTACACACCCAGAGATATGAGAGTAATATCAGTCTTATTGTATTTCTTTGTTCATTCATGAAACATTTCAAAACAAGTCAATATATCACAAGGTAATACAGTGGTTTCGCTTTTTAAACATCTGGTAAGATATAAGGGAGATGCTTCATTTGTAAAACGGATCGTTTCATTGTTCGTTGTACTGGCGTGCACAAAAACTCGATAAAATAAAGAAATAAAACAAAAAAGCATATATTTGCTGGAATCATTTCATTTCATTTGAATTTTGAATTTTTATTCTCATCATTCGACAAAGATAAAAAGCATATTACGTAACATGTAAATCAAAACAATGAATCACACAATAGACCTGACATTAAATGATGAAAAATGGAATGTAACAACGCCTTTATATTAGGCTTGTAAAACTGTACATACCTAATAGTTTAAAAACAAATTTAGGCTGCCGCAATGCTCCAGTGTTATTCTCTCCTCACACCACATTACTCTTCTTCATGATGATAAATATGTACTTAGAGTATTTCTCACAAAATCGCTTTTGATACCATTGCATAAAAAAACAACAACAACAACAACAAACTGAGATATCTTCCAGTGTTCGCATCCTAAAGATCACGTTCATTCGCAGAAAGAAATTTTTTGTTTTTCTTTTCGGCCATTCAAGTCTCCGACTCTTATGGATCTTAACTTCGTGGTTGAATTTGAACCTGTTGCTGAATTTTTGTGCATGGGTTGAAATAGAGACAGTGCATACAAACACACACACACACACACACACACACACACACACAGTGAGTTGGCTCAGTCGGTGAGTTGGCTCAGTCGGCTCAGTCGGTAGCGCGTCTGCCTCACGATCACGCGGCTCGGGTTCGAACCTGAGTCTGGACTGAGCAATGTTGTGTGTAAGCATACCGTCCCCTCTAAGAAGAGGGAAAACACTCTTTCCCTCGGATAGGACATAAATTGGAGGTCCCGTGTATGAGAGAGTCACAACTCATGCACGTAAAAGATCCCGCATCATTCATCCATCGCAAAGAGCAGGGTGTTTAACCCGGTGAAGTGGTCCCACCTCACATCCAACTGGACCCCATGGAAGACCAAATTAACGTAGCTGAATATGGGCTATCCAGCCATCTTCTTAGATGGAAATGAACAAACAAACAAACACAGGAATACATAATTGTGCTTAGTCCCAAGCCACTCTCTTGTACAGAACCATGCTCTCTCTCTCTCTCTCTCTCTCTCTCTCTCTCTCAGAAACAAATAGGCCTTTAAACTTTGAAGCAAACGCGGTGAATTAAAGAATTAAACCGAGAAAGAACAGCAACTTGTCCATGATCATGGACAACACTAGGTTCATGATTCTTTCAACAACAAAAAAAAACCACAAACAAACAAAACAAAATAATGTGAGAACACACATTCGCATATGTTTCGTTTCATTTATAAAAGTTCCTAAAAATATCACAATCATATATCTATACAGCTGCTAAGAGCTCAGACCTACGGGGTCTGAGAACACCAACACATTATACATGTACCAACTAAAATTGCATGAACGTGAAAATTATTCTTAACGTCGAAGACGCAATCTAAATCACAATCACTGAGATTTAGTGCAGCCCCAGGTGAAAATATACAGTTAAAACAAACGAAGATTTTGTGAAACATGTCCTTACAAATATGAGCAACTGGAGCTGCAAGCTTTAGTGTTGGGTAATTGAAGGGAAACAGCTCCAACTTCGGCATTTTCGGTATAGTACAAAATCAAATGAGTAACAGAGAAATATCTGGTTCTCTGTTTTCTAACACGGATGCCTTTACGAAAATCATTGCAGATTTTCATGAACAACTCTTCACATAATGCTTACAATCAAAATACGTTATTTTCAGTGCTAGACAAACAAGTGTAAATGTTCACAAAAGCGTTTTCGATTATTCAAAAAGTGGAACTGGGTAATATCTTGCATTTATATCTTAATTTAGAAGGCATTGTTTGTTTAGAAATAAAAACATAAGCATGATAAACAGTGTAAACAGTCGCAGAAGATTGAAGGCAAGACAAAATCCCATTCATGAATGGTAAGATCGTAGAAATAGATATATGAAGTAATAACTCAGTCATAACTGTGTCACAAATGTTTGATAGAGGATCTTTTCAGAAGCTTGTAGAAAATGAGCCAGAGGTTCATTGGGCATTCAAAATACTTTTTTTTTCAGTATTCTGAAAAAAAAAAATGCACTGCCGTATCAACGTTTGACAGTGGTCTATAATATTCTCAAAAGCAAACAAAATGAGGTTGCTCATCTAACACGAAAAGAATGTAACTTTGGCTCAACGTGATACGTAATATACTCAATGTCAAATTATGTTTATAATCTCTGATTATCTTTAGCAATGCTTCCATAATTCATGTTACTACTCTATCAAATGAATTCACTAAAGAATGTCAATTTCATAATATCAGCGTAACCATATCATATGTTTTTTCTCAGTGAAAACTGGCGACCAGTAAAGTTACTGTAACAAGAGCAAAGTGATCAAAATCATACGGACAGCTGACGGAAATGGGGTGTCATGGTAAAAGGGAACTCTCCCGAAAACAGGTTACCAATATGATTTATTTGACAATATTCACTTCATGCAGAAATCTCGAGAGAAAAAAAAAAAAAGATTTTCTCCACGCTTTTTTGCGCACTAGCATCTCTGCCAAGCCGAAATGAGTGTCGTCATTCTACAGATCCAACCATATCATTGCACAAGTACATGGTCATTTTGCTTCAGTATACAATGACTACTATGAGGGGCACAGTTGAAATTATGGGCCCGAGGTGATGTGAAAACCATAAACTATGCCCGAAGCGAAGCTGAGGGCATAGTTTATGGTTTTCACATCACCGAGGGCCTACATAATTTTAACTGTGCCCCGAATGTCAAGCTGTCATTATTTGTTTTTATACCGAAAAATATAGATTCTTCTTATCTGATTGGTTAAAAAGGTTACCTGAATTAAAACAAGGACTAAAAAACTGGCGATCGCGAAGGTCGATCGTCTGCGAACGTGAATGAAAGGTCAAATTCATCGCGACCTGTGACCGCTAGTCTCTTTTTACAGCACGCTAATCGAATGCGCGGCGGTCGTCATATATATATATATATATATATATATATATATATATAGTGCGAGAGATAGTTCCCGCGGTGCCCTCATTGTGGGTAGCATATACTGAAAGAAAATTAGACTGAGGGCGGACGTTGCTCTCGAACTTGAGTCTCCCTTTTAATCAGTCGAGCTTTTCGGCCAGTCGTCAGGCCTTCCTCAGGATCTACCAACAGAATAGTTATCTGAGTAAACCTGATGTGTCATAATACAATATCATATAATGCCCAATCTTCTGAAATATTACATTTTATATACACAAATCAATCATTCAATTCAATACAAAAATCCAATCTAACCTCATCTCATCATCAAAAAATAACATCAGATTCTTGTATCAGACTGCTGAAATATAAGAAACTATATTTTTTTCATATTATATCATTCGAAGCATAATAATTACAAAACAAAATAACATTATAAATATAAAACATATATATATATATATATATAGATATATATATATTATGTTCATATGTCTATTTGCATTGGCATATAGGTTATACATACACGCATACACACACACACACACACACACACAGCTACGGTTAATATGATACTATCTAAAATCCACATATCATATATATATTTTTTATGTATTACCTAAAATGTAATAACCTTGTTATTTTGTTTGGAATTATTATGCGTAGAATTATGAGAAAATATGGTTACTATATTTCAGCAGTCTGATACAAGAATCCATTCATATGTATTTTTTGATATTTTATGTTATTTTGATGATGAGATGAGGTTAGATTTGATTTTTTATGCAGATAATACTTATACTGTTGGTAGATCCTGAGGAAGGCCTGATGACTGGCCGAAAGCTCGACTGATTAAAAGGAAGACTCAAGATCGAGAGCAACGTCCGCCTCAATCTAATTTCTTTCAGTATGTATAATCCTGATATATATATATATATATATATATATATATATATATATCAAGGCCTGAATCTTCTTTTTTTTATATCAAAATGATTTCTGAAAACAAAAATCACCGCAGTTAACTTTTTTTTTCATGTTAACTTTCATGACGAGGCTGGAAGCAGGGAGAGATGTAGTTTTAATTTCTATTTTGGTCTTTTATACAAGGATGGAGGGGGAGGGGTAATCCAATTACTTTTTCTTGTTTGGCTATATTTGTCAGAGGCTCAGCAGAAGACCGACTGCTTGTAACATTGAGTCTGGACATAATTTAGCCCCCCCCCCCCCCCACTCCCCACCCTTGCGTTGCCTAGTGGAAATATGATGTACATAGCAAAACGCCATCATATTATGATGGCGTTTTGCTATGTAAAACGCCATGCAAAACGCCATCATATTATGATGGCGTTTTGCTATGTACATCATATTTTCACTAGGCAACGCAAGGGTAGGGAGTGGGGGGCTAAATCCCCACAAAACCGAAGCCCTCTCAGTAGATCCGCCGCTGGAGGCAAAGCATTTCAACATAAAATGTTTACTATTGTATACGGTATGCGTGATGTGGGTATATAACGTCGATACGAGTTAACGACTCCAGTCGAGTCAAGTCACAATGCTGAAGTAGAAGTCGCAGAGTCGCAATATAATCGATCAAAAATAAACATACATTTATAAAGATAAAGGAACACTGTTCGTGTACCTGAGTCTCTGAAAAAAAAATATTTTGTCAAATCCCCAGATCTCTGTTAGTACTTATACGAGTTCAATCATCTCACAGCACTTAAGACTTTGGTATAAATAAGAAATGCAACCGCATTTGGTGAAACCCCTTAGCAGCGCAGCGCAGCGGAGTTAGGATGAACGATCTCTTAATTGTTCTTTTCTCACAAACTTCGCTGAGAGATCCGGTTCTGGTGTTCTATTGGCAGGTGGGTACAAAGAGGCGTCAAAATATCATCTCTCAATTATTTATAGGAAGTTTCCAGGAAATTTTGTAAGAAGTTTTCTTGCTCTGAAACATAATTGTTCGCATATCTCCATTGTTTAAGCTGATTTTTTAGATTTAAAGACAATTTTCTCTTCATCGTATGTAAAAGTTACTACTACGAATAAAAAATGCAAAGACAGTTTGTACGTATGTATCACTGTTTGTCAGTAATAACCTAACACTTCATCGGCCAGTCCTTTAAGCTCTGCTTCCTCCATGGCCTTTCTCAGATTGTCAATCTGGTCTGCAGCCGGTGTCTTCTGTCTCCAAATGTGTAGCACTTCCAAGGATGCCTTCTGATAGTCATGGAAGTGCTTTGCAAGAATACTGTCAGCCTCGGCATACTTTGATCCGAGGTGATAGCTAAGACGTTCGAAATTCTGATGTAGCAATCTTCTTGACAACGTCTCCAGCGTTTCTTCATTTAACTGCTTCCTTCTTTTCCCACTAGAGATAAACAAGTGAATATTGTTTTGACGAGATTGCATCATTCCGTGCATTTTGACAAAGTTCATGTAGGCAAAGTTTCTTCACAGCTCAAACCTTTAAGTACTTAATGCTTATTCATGTCGCCTTTTCATCCCATGAAATGCAAATCAAAACAAAAATGGGTATGGCAAAGTAATATTCTGTGTAATCGTACTTAGAAAAGAATAAAAAAATTAATGTGCTGATGTAACGTACATGAAGACTATCGCTGTTTGTCTTTCACCAGTTCACCTGCATCTAATTTTTGAGAGAAAGTGTCATTTGTAATCGCAAGAGACTAATAATAATAATAATAATAATAATAATAATAATAATAATAATAAAAACAGTATTTGTATTGCGCATATCACAGGACTAGATTAATGTCTCTATGCACATTGAGGGAAGGAGCTAATAGAAATTAGGAAAATAGACATGAGAGACAGTTAATACTGAATAGTTCTTATGGCAATAAGTACACTTACGGGAACACAGAGGCCCCGACATCTCCAGATGGGAATAATGGGGTTGTATCAGTGTGACCGGCTGTACCGAGCGTTGCTTCATTTACAAGTTTCGTAGCATCATGTAAAAGAATAGGAGATAGATATATCAACACTCCAAAACATCCTGGAGTAGTGTTCATGGTATAGAGTCTAACAAATCTCATATCTCACTGCAATTAACTTACGACTCCACTAGGTGCTACACCTTCCTTATGTCGGCATTTTCACTAACGGCTCACGTCAGCGGCGGCTAATGAGGTTCATATCACATTTGTGGAGCACATAATGATGTATTGAAAGACATCGTCTCATTCCTTACCGGACTATGGCCTGATTATTTACAAGGTTTTCATCAGCTGGATTAACTACGTAGTAACTGAAATACGGAGAGGTATTTTGTCTGATAAACAAAGTATAAATTGTTACCAATTTCAGTTTATTCAACGTCATGTGAATAGGTGTTGCACGGTCTCAAACGAATTACTGTATACAGTAATGTGGAAACGGGGAAAAAGTCCCCCCCCCCCCTTTCTGTATTGTAATGATTCGAAAGTCGAATGAAGGATCGTAGTGACACGTGAATACAGCATTGTACCATTGACCCTCCCTACTTACCCCTGAAGCGCGCACAAAACATGATGTCTGGTTCGTCGTCAATGTTTATAGTGATCTGGCTGTCGTGCGGATTGTTTTTGAAGTCGAGTGAAAAGAAGATTTCTCTGATCATCACGTTCGTTAAATCTTTTCGTTTCACCACCTGCGAAATTGACAGAAGTTTTGTGAGTATTGTCTTTGTGTGTCTCTATCTGTGTACAGTCTATATCATATCAAAGGCAGCACATGATATAAAGCTTCCTAAGAGCGGAGATGTCTACCCATAGGGATAGTACAGTCTTTGTTGGGATGGGGATTCAGATTCCCTTTTTTGAGAGGTAATAAAAAGAACATTTATATGAATATTAAAGAAAATACAGTTCTAAGAGGTATTACAATTTCATTTGGTGAAAAATTAGTTTCGAAACGGCTGAAGTATCCAAAAACAATTAACAGTAAGTGGTCCTAATAAAAGGTGGTCCCACCTTTGAAGATCTTATATCTCAGCCATTTTATGTCGATTTTCGTAAAATAAACTTTTAATTCCTCTTAGAATTGTATTTTTTGTATCCTTTATAAGTGGTTTCTGATTGTCTCACAACAAAGTAAAATTATGAATCATAATCTCAACCAATATTATACACTACTATCTGAAAACACCGAGTAGCAAGTTAATTGCCATTCAAGCAATAAGCAAACTATCAAACACTGGTATACCTAACACAGTTCTCTAAACTCATGAAGATGACATGATATCAAAATCTCACAAGATTATTTGTTGTTATACAACTTCATGTGCATCCTGTACCGTCATCTAGAAATTATCCTGTGAAAATGATTTATGCAACGCACTAAACACTGTTTTCGTAAAGGGATATTCTATCAAAACCGACGATCAAAATTATTTTAGTTCATTGTTTCTTCATAAATACAGGTTAAGACAGGGAAAAGTCCACCTTTGTAACACTACTGCAAACAATGAAATATATTCAAGGAGGCTTTGTTATGATATAAAACTACGAGGTATGTTCATGGTTACCTTCTTCTCCCCTTTTCTGCCTTTAATGGTACACATGACTGTCATGGCGTCTGTGAACTTGGACAGCAGGAACCCGAAGCCTTTCGAAAGTTGTCTGACCTTCATATTTTCTCCATACTGCCTTTGGGACTGGATTAAAGCGAAAACATAAAATGTGACTATCTGATCAAAGATTAATGAGCACTATCATTTCCAGGGTCATGTTATAGGTCTAGAATGTTTGTGACCAGTTCCGTAAAAAAACTACAGTATCCACTGCCAGATTCGAGAAGTGCAGCTACGATGACAACATTAAAATAACTGAAATCCAAGCTGCTATTGCTTCTGATCCTGTGAAAGTTGTAATTTGTTGGGAGAGTGAAACGAAATAGGACCCAAATTTAGTATTCCAGGAATGTGACATTTTTACAAAAACAGAAAGTCTAAAAGGTGTAATACTTTATTTTTCCTCATCAGTAATGACGTTCTGAACAGGAAAAAGTCCACCTAGACGTTCACTTCCCTGCGATGATATGGAAAACCTCTCTGTACAAAATTTGGGATAAATTTTTCTCTCAAATGTGTCTCCGTTCATGCTTTAGGACATGCAAGCACTAATTTCGTGCGATTATTCAACCTTGTCGTCATCATACGCCATGCTGTAAAAGAAAATGTCCTATTATTTTTCAGGGACGATGCATTACGCCTTTAACCAAGCACAGTTTTCTAAATACCTCAGTCGTGGGTTAGAAAACTGAAACAGTGTTGTCCACATGCGCGCGGTGAATGTCAAATGGTTCTGACCGCCTGGCTCAGTCCAGGGCTATAATTGATTAATACATGTATACGTAATTGCCAAGGCAATGCTTGAATACTTAAAGGGAATGGCTGACATTATTTGGAAAGCATGTGAGTCAATTAAGAGTTCAGCAGTGAAAAATCGATTGTATCTCCCTATAGAGGTCCAATCTGATAATCAGATCACACGCATACACCCACACACACACACACACACACACACACACACACACACAAATAATAAATGGACCAGAGAGTAACTGGTAGCCCACGAAAAAGATGCAACGTGTCTGTACAAATAGTCTGGTAGGAACGGGGAGTCCCCAGAACACTTAGAAAATCATTCTTGTTTTATTCTAACCCTTAAAATGTCTGTCTTGAGATTCCCCCCCCCCCCCCCGATCAAGAACATGTTCCATTGAAGGGGGAGGGGGTCATTGGCAGTCATCTTGGCAGCTGTCTTGGATTTTAAACGAAAATCATTAACTTCCATAACTTTTGAACTACACAACATAGAGGGACACATAAACCATATTTTCAGAGAAAATGTTGCACGGGTTATCGATTGAAGGGGTTATTTACATAATTTAAGCAAGTGTGATACAAGAAAAGTGTAAAAAATATGAAAAATTCAGTGTCGTGTACACTGAAAATTTTTCAATTTTTTTCCATATACATACATGACAAACTTCCTCACAGAATTAACTTCTTTAATTTTAGATCATAGCTCAATTATGGAATGTTGTATCGAAAAAGATTCAACAGAATTTGAAGAAATCTCTTATTTTTCCTCAAATCGAGTGAATAATGTAAACACAATGGCAATATATATGCAATTACCCCTAAAATAAAACGTCAAGGAAAGGTCAAACATGATACTAATCTTGATCACTGAATTTTTCATCTTTTTTATCATGTAAATAGTCATCTCAATCAATTCTTCATGTCATATTTACTCGGGGAGAAATCGTTTAATCTCCCTGTACATTGTGTTGTGCAAAAGTTATGGCTAATAATGATTTTCGTTGAAAATCCAATATGGTGGCCAAGTCAAGATGACCGCCAATGACCTGATGGGGCACGATTTTTTATTTGGGAACAAAGAAATTCATTAACTATCCATGGACTGTCTAATGATTACAAAAATTAAGTTAAAAAAATGATCTGAGCATGCATGAGGACCCCCTCCCCCCATTCCTTGCAGACGAAAATCAGGCTTTGGCGAATATTGGACCCGCCATGTTTACGTCTTATGGTGAGACTCCATGCGAGGATGTGACGTATTATTGGACATAAACACATTCTTCGTTCGGGTTTCCCATGCGTCTATCATAATACTCTACCAAGCATTGAATATGTCAAATCACTAGGATAAACCTATACACACTAAGTAGTTTAATGCCCTCTGATTGGTAATCAACTTAGTGCATTTATTTCTTGTTTGGGTGTGGGGTGTTTTTTTTTTTTGCGCTTAGACACGTTTACGACTGGTCTCTGAGCCAGTTAGCTGCCATTTTTGTTTTCGGTGAATCCAATATAATTTTTTTTTTCTCAATGCCATACCTCCTCTACGCCAGTGACATGTTTGAAGAAGCACACGTCCATAACTGGATAGCCATGCGATGGCATTTCATTCGGAAGATAGGGAAGACACGACAGCATCATGTCCTTCACGAATAGCCAGTTGTAGAACATTGTGATATATCCATCGGTGAAATGCATCAGTGACACTTCGAAAGACTTCTGACGTGTAACACACGAATGAGATGTCTCCTGGAGAACCATCATTCCTTAGAACACAAGAATAAAAAGAATATGTCTTTATAATCGTGCTCTTCTACAGTTACTTCTTCGATTGTGATGATAACAGTGATATTGAGAATATGTATAATCGTATTGATTCAGGAAGTGTAAAAAAAAAACATAAGACGAAGAAACCCACTCTCAATATGTTGTGAATAGCTTAAACTAAATGAACATTGCTTTGTAATGAAAATTACATCTTTATTGTACAAACGTTCAAATCAATTTATTTTCATATTCTCAATGAAGGAATATACATCAAATATAACAAAATAAAGTGAATCACAATATCCGGTTAGGATGCGCAGTAAATAACTGTAAACATATAAAACATAGTGGTCATCTTCGTAAGTTTGGCTCGAAGTATAAATGTGACCGTGCACCACAAAACAAACAAAAAGTCACACCCCTTGATTTTACGTGAGGACTCAAGAAGGGTAAAATGGGTGAACCGAGTCAATTTTGAGTTTTCCATATTTTCTGAAAGAGCTATTCTTCTTCTACATTATTCTTGCGTTTGGGATCATAAATTGAATTAGAATGTGGGTATTCTGCAGTTTTTCTACAACCCATTTTTTGCTAGAGTATTGTGATCAGGTTTTTCTAAGAGGCCCCTTTCATTTCTTGAAAATCCTTTGCACCCTCTTCAGTTTCAACTCTAATAACTTTTGACAGGATAATGCTACTGCTGTGAAAGTTGATATTGATCATTGTCAGAATGTCGTAATAGACCACGCTCAATTTCAGCTTAATCTGATAATCCCTTAATTGTTGGTGCTACAGTGGTTTACATCATGTTTTTGTCCCTTTCATGGCACAGGTAGCACGGCTTAGTAAAGATTAAACACTTGAATAGACCCTGTACTTCAGAGCCTCTTTTCTCAGTTCACGCTTTTCAGAATGTGTGCTTTCTTCCCAGTATTTATACAGGTTAGGAGAATCCATTTGAATTTAGTTATACATCATTTAAAAGCTTAGAGTCTACTCTTTTAGATCTGCCCTTAACTAAAAATCCATATCTTGCGACTTTTCGTTTGTATTGTGGTGCAGGGTCACAAATACTCAAGAAATATGACGGAACCAAGTTAAAAGCAAGCTTGTTAAGCGTAGGTAAATTGTAACCAAGTTAAAAGCAAGCTTGTTAAGCGTAGGTAAATTGTGAGCAGAGTTTAAAAAAAAAACAATAAAAAAACAAAACAAATGAGGAGCACGAGTGCAACATAGGACCAAAATATAGAAAACAAAATGAAATGCAAACGAAAGGACACCCGGAGAAATAACAAATTCTTCTCAATGCATTCTCCAGACGTATGAACAGTTGTTTTAGCGATGTTAACAATATGGTGTAATAATTCGATTTGAAAAATGGCGGAAAAAGCTCGACATGTGGGTCCTCGCAAGTGACATGTGAAGCCTTAACCCTTTGAGATAAAGTTGATATAGAATAGATCTATATCACCAATGCGTTATTCTCTAGTTGTACGAAAATCACTGAAAAATTCCAGAGAGTATCGTGAGGATTTCGTTTACACAGTACATTAATATCAATCTTGCAATTTCTTATTATCCGACTATGCAGCTCGTTGTGTTTCAAATCCGAATCTATTCTAAATCTCATTTTATTGGAAGACGGCATAAAATTTATTGCCCAATGCACAAGCTCATCATTCATGTCATGATGAGCTCCATTATTCTTCACCATTGATCCGTAAATTCTTTTTTGGACTACACTGTACTGAGCTTATTAAAGCAAACTAAACATTATTCTAGTACAAGCGTTTTAAAGGTAACAATGGAAAATAACATTCGAAATCAAAATTCAATGGCATTGACCCTTATTCTTTTACATTTCACTAAGATTAATTCATCTGACTAATTGTCTATTTCCTTCGAACATTTTTTTTCTTTAACCACAGGATATGACGAAATAAGGAATTTATGGAAATGAGAATGTGCATTAGTCGTGATGAGCCAGGGCAAAAGAGAATTTGCGACAAAATAATACATGACATAGGGATGGAATGTCAATGACTTCCATCGATTTCTTCATGTCCGGTAGGGCATTTACATTCCACTATTCCCCCCTGACAACGTTATGTATGGTTTGTTTCTTACTGTAAATATTTGAGACTCAAACATGAGACTTTGATTTCGCGATTGACTAAAGTCCTGACGTGTTATGTTTTGTTTAATGCAATAATTTCTTTTTTGTAGAGTTAGAGGTCCATAGAAATGTCTTCACATATAATTCGACCCAGTTTACTTATCGATAGGAATTGGTTGAAGATTCTTGCAAACTTTCGACTGTATGCAGTGTCATGCATCACACCTGACAAAAAATTTCGTCATTATGAAGTTATTCAAGTGAAATATTAAGATGATAATTTTCCCATCTCTGATTATGATATGAAAACCCTCATATCTACTCTGATACGTAACTTTTGCTGCAGAATTTTTGTACCAAACACTGCGATTTTAGATTTTCAGCCATATGTTCACGGTACATTTGAGTAAAATGAGCTGCGGGACTCCTCCACAATACACACTGTCCCGTAGGCCCTTTAGGACTTTATGTGGTTTGATGTGCAGTGAACAAATTCCATATTTCGTTGGTGTGCTTCGTCACGTGTTTCTGTGTTTTTGTGTAACTGTGATGTACCCAACACACTTCTTCATTGACAACCATCTCAGATTAACACAATGATTAATATTTTTCACAAATGTTACAAGTATGTGTCCATATTTTCATGACTTCAGTTGAAATTGCTTCTATGATAAAACAGAAATATAACACCAACCATTAAGGGGATTATTTCAACAAAGTATACAAGACAATGACAAAACATGTATGGCATAGTGAATGGCTACATTATTACCATGTTCATCACTCAGATAAAGGGCCGTCTCGACTTTGGCGGGGTCAGTCAGAATTGCACAGTGAGGTATCGTGATATGCACTGACTTCAGAAATTTTACCCCGGATGGAGAGCACCGGAAGCCATAGCTAACAATCATCTCATTGTCTTGTAGTTTGAGGCTCTCTGGTTTCTCTGTGAGGATTGTGAGTGTTATGACCTTACTAGTGCCCTCTGCAAGAGCTCCTGGAGGGATGAAGAGTGAGATGTCAAACGTTTCGTTCCGAAGTTCGCCTCCATGGTGATCGATTCTCTTCTCAACGGATAGAAGATTTTCATCTGCTGAAAAAAAAAGATTTGCATTGATTCTCGAAGTTCATCGATACAAACATAATAAAGAAATTATACAAATGAAAACACGTAAGTATACGGCATATTATGAATATCATAACCACATCACGAAAACACAAAGCCAGTGCGTTACAAATTGTTCTTTCAGGAAGAGAACGAAAAATGCAATTTTTTTTTTCGAAACATCACTCCAACGATGAAATAGATGCTCATACAATGTTTCAGGAGTGGGTGTGACAAAAAAGATTAGAGTTTGCAGAAATTACATTGTAACCACGCCGGGCTTTTTGGCCTGTTCTGTGGCCAGGGGAGGGTTGATTCAACCCCCACAGATCTCGGCCGTCCATCGCGCAATCGCCCTGAAAATTGGCACATACAGTACCTGCCGTGTAATCTAGCAAAATATAAAAGAAAAAAAATTAATAATTTCCATTTTTTAATGTTTCATATAATTATAAGTGAAATCTTAATTTTTGCTCTAAATCAGAAAATAAAGCTGATTGCATACTAATTTAGGTGACATTATTCCTTGTACGTAGCATTCTTAACAACGTACTTGAAAAAAAAACTACTATCAAAATTAGTTTCTTATTTATTCTTATGTTTTATGAATTTCTTATGCATGTCTCTGTTTTCGACCTTTAGTTTTTTCGTTTTTTTTCAAAAAATGTATTACAGAACCTATTTTAACCATAATTATGCTGAAATTGATTGATTTCAACCATTGAAAGTGGAAGTAATCATTTCTTTTTGAATAAGGTGAGAAAACACTATTTGCATAGACTATGTACACAAAATCACGTTTTTGAGCCATTTTCGGCCTGACAAGCATGTATAAAAGGTTGTGCAGGGTCGTAACGGTATGTCCGATTTTCGCGATAATGGTGTCATAAGAGGTGCACGACTTGAAAGTAAAAAAATCATCGAGCGGCGCGGTCAAAAAATTCGCGCGACAGAATCGACGCAGAAAATGTCGGGGGGGGGGGGGGTGGGGGATGGTTGATTCACTCACCGGCCCTTTTGGGGTTAAAAGACTAATGGTCATCAAACGGATTAACTAATTACACGAACTCGATGAGTGGACAGACACAGATGGGAAAAAAAAGAAAAAGAAAAAACAGAAAGATTAAAACATTGATACATAAACACCTCAGTAGACGTGATCATGTGTGTACAAGAGTAATTCAGAAGGATGTCAGCATTTTGATGAGACGCTGCGGTAGTATAGATAAACCCCGTTTTGATTGATGTAAATATATGTATAATTATATACATTTATTACATATACTTGAATACTTTATATATTTATATATATATATAAATATATAAATATATATATATATAATATGCACACATATATATAGACACACACACACACACACACATATATATATATAAATGTTGTGCATATCTTATAATTTGAGTTGTTTTCTATACGTTACTGCATATTTCGTACATAATGGGTTTTTCTTATGTTCGAAGATTAATTTTGTCATGTACATTAAAGCATTTCGTTTTTGTTTGTATTTCATTTGCTCTGATAAGTTATCGTATTTGAATATTGTATGGATGTATATTATGTACTGTTCATGCTGGTTATGTAAGAGCGCCATGAGCATCATTCTTGATGGACTTCACCCCATTATAGGAGGCCACTATCATTATTGTCATTATTATTATATTATAAAATGGGTTCAAGAATGTAGCCAATAGGAAGCGCTGAAATGAGACACACCTCCTTCCTTTACTTCAGTACAACTGCACTGCCTGTAATCCTATGGTAGATTGCCGATCGTCTGTGCGCGCGGCGGCTCCTTTGATGAATTGCATGCATACGCGTACGCGCTGTCAATCCTGTAAACAACTTCTAGTTCGGGCTGCCGGCCGGCCGGCCTGTCTTCCCTTGTGCATAACATATGTGGCGTACGTACGTATACTGTACTATACGTACACTTTGTACAGTACAGTAGACCAAGCGTTATGGGACCGGACGCGTACATGGAGTCACTTTGAAGAGCAAATCCTACGATTTAGCAGGTTAATTCTCACGCCGTTTTCAGAGTATGTTGTCTAGTAGGCCTATATGAGGAGTCTATATCAAGTCTTTAAGGTAAAGGGTGCATATTCTATGTAAAATAAGTAAGTTTTCATGCGGGTGTCCGGAAACCCAACCCCCCATTATACTTATACTGTATGTGCGGGACTTCCGCGAGTGCGACGTGCGTAAAAGTTTGGGACGAACATCTTCGGACGTCTTGAACCACAAAGGTACGTGAAAAACGCTGAAAAATGATGTTAGTTTTCGAATTTTCGACCCATTTTATAAAACAAATGATGCACAGGATTATTTCGTGGCGTTAGTGTAGGCGTAGCTCACTCTCGGGTATTTACAATGTACACTAACGCACTCTATCCTGTGCATCATTTGTATAATAATAATTATCATTATTATCATTATTACATACTATATATACCATCTTAACCGAGAATATACCTTAATTCAAATCCAACAGTAATTGATTCAAAGAGCGCCATTCGGATGACCGGATGACTCTTAATGTCACAAAATGATTTTCAGGTATTTACTGGACATTTCAATAAATTCCTTGTCTTTGAATAATTTACAATTGAATCCTTTGGGGTGCTCTTACCGCTCTTCTGCTCAGGTCCTTGCAATTTTTGTCCGTCATCCTCTGGGATCTCCTGATGAAGAGACAGCTTTCCAGTCCTGTCACCTACTTTTGTTTCCTTACCACTTTGAAGAGGGTAGTTTTGAGCTGTACTAGAAGACGGCCCTTGTGCGACAAACTTGAGGCAAAATTATATCGAATGAAGAATAAGACAAGGCATTAATCATCATTCGCGCAATTTAAACAGTGCAATCTTGAGCGATATGCATTCGATTATCATGTCTTAAGAAGCTTCCGTGTTTTTTGAACGAAATCTATGAAGGATGGTATTTCATGACAACGTGTCAATTCAAAACTCAGAATACTGAAACAGATGTTAGCTGCTAGAATAGGAACATTGGCATTAAAAGTGGGTGGAAGATTTGCAAATCAGTGATCCACCAAAACATTTTGCAACATCGAACGAAATGTTCATATCATCGAATGACAACATGAAAAGAAAAAGACGCGATGTAAAACCTGAAAAACCTGAATCCGTAATTTCCTGTCACTTCCCCCTCTCATTCAAAGGCATTGGTCATGAGTGTCTCTACAAAAGATTTTCGACGGATATATTATGTAAAGTGAACACTTACTATAAAGAGATAAAAGAACAGCCATATTCTATTGTGTCAACAGTGGTAGCAAAACTATGGCAGAAGTAGAGATGACAGCATTCACTATACAGACCTGCACATTTTGAACGCTTTTCTACATGTGTTCTCCAAAACACTGAAGAGAAGAGCATTTCGCACAATACTATTGCGAGAGTTCAAGACAGAATAGACGATCCATTGCCTGCTACACATTTATTATAAACCACTGGGAGATAATGTAATATGATAAGAGACAAGATATGATAAGCGAAGTATCTCGGCAAAACATGTATCAAACACATCCAGGGCGTTGTGTTGCAATACGAGGGAGATGAAAGTGCAATTTGCTAACTTATTTCCCTTTTCTTCGTTGACAGTGACATATAGATTTCAAAAATTGTCCTGAACACGACACAAGATGAAAATTCTATCGGATAAAACACAGGCATATATTGAGACGATTCCTGGTGAATGAGAAACAATGATTTATAACATAGTTATCAACCCAGCACGATAACCTATGTTAAACAGTGGTCGATAATTTAATTAAACAAGTACGTTGGTTGAAGCAATAAATACGTTCTATCCAGTAGCATGGGTATAGATAACGTGTTTCTCCTGAAAAATTGAATTATCACGTTCATTGAATTCAAAACGATCTTATTTCGCTCACAATTGCTAGTATTAGCTACCTCAAAGTTTGTTCACTCAGCTTTCAAACTGAGCAGTTGTGTAAAAAAAAGCATCACGCGAAGCTGTAATTGATATCAGCAACTGAGGAAATACGTAATCGGTGACCCTGTCCTTTGTGCTAATAGGTAAAAAAAATCCGATATTAAATAACACCAACCTGTATACTTGCCCAGGAAGCATGCCCCGGGGACGAAGTCCTGTCAGGTTCGCCTTCAGATGAAGATGGGTGCGGAAGCCCGAAGGTAGTAGGCGGGAATCTTTTTCGTGTTGAGCGGTGAAGTTGTAGCCAGTCATCTTGGGATACGTCTTCGTGAATACCTACAACTGATAAATGAATGTGTCTGGTCATCTGTCATTATTGTCTTATATGGCTCTAGTCATGCAGTCAAATCATTCAGCGCTCGATGGAGACGGACGTGCCGCCATAACTCTCTTGTGTCTGCAGCTACCGCCCTAATCCCTCACAACATTCCATGGATTATTTTATGCCTTTTCCTGCATAACTTTTCACCTTAGGCCCTAAAGTAACTTTGGTTTCAACCTGCTTTGACGAAGTTTTGAAATTAAGCATTGAAATTCATTAAATTTGGAATTTGTTTGCAATTTCTGAACGCGCATCATCAGTGAAGATGGCGACCTTACCCGAGCTACCAGTAAAGACCGGACTGTTCCCACCCACGCCCCGCAACCCAGCCGTGCCGACGGCGGTCAGTCTCTCTCAAGGAGCGATGATGGCGCACCTAGTGACCTGACTTTGGCGGACATACAACACAGTATAACTCGTTCTTCGTCTCCAGTTTGTGCAAAACTTGATGTTCTTTCGCAAGAGGTTGCTTCAATCAACACCAAACTGTCAGAACTAGAAGACTCCGTAAGCATGAACTCTGACAAGATAATAGAGATTGAGAACAAGAAGCTTCCAGAAATGGAAAGCAAGATGGCAGCCGAAATTACCAAGCTCCAAAACAAGCTCACGGCAATGGAGATTTACGGCCGTCGCGCAAACCTGCTCTTTTACGAAGTGAAGGAAACGCCAAACGAAAATGTTGAGCGCGCACTTCGCGACACGTTTTGCTACCTCGGGATAAACGCAGACGATGCCGCCAATATTGCCCTCGTGAACGTTCACCAGCTCCCCCGACGCGACAACGCCAACGCTGCTTCCGGCCAGGCCAACGGAGTCCCATCTCGAGACCCTGTTCCGCGAGCCATAATTGCAAAGTTCGTCTATATTCGCGACAGGGATCGTGTTCTTGAATCGTTTGACCAGCGTCAGCGCCAAAACAGCCAGCCGCGAGCCAACACCGGTCCCAGTCAGGAATCTAGACGGATCACGGTCCGCACGGATCTGCCCCCCTGCCCTCAAAGCCAGGAGAAGCTTTCTCGCGAAAACGGCCTACGACCTCAGAAAGCAACAAAAAAAAAAAAAACCAAAACAAAACAAAACAAACAACGCTTCTACCAAGATATACCTAGCTGGCACAGAAGTACTCCTTAAATGGAAAGGAAAAGGCTCCGCGACTTGGAATCTGTACCGTGACTGAACCTGTAAGCCGCGAGTCTCGTGTGATCTTCAGCTCCTACGTGCGCCTTTAAGTTAAAATACCTCTTGCGACTTGTTTGATAAGCTTTAGTACTCATCAAAGTTCTTATCGTTTACATTAGTGTTTCTTTCTTCTAAACTACCCATTATTACTGTTATTACTTCTGAGTAACAATTCCGAATCCTTTTGCCAACTACGTATTAAAATTTATTCTGACTGATGTAGCACCACTCGCAAATCTCAAATAGCTACCACGAGTTGTGTTTGTTCTTTTCCCTTCTTTTTTTATGTCATGTTATTCAAACATATGTATCATGTTATCCAAACATAACACTCAACTATTATAATAAGTGTACGAGGCCGAAGCCGCGGCTCACACAGTCATTTACTTTGGTTGAAATGAATTTAAATAATATATGCTTAACAGTGGGCTCATTATATGTTCATGGGATTGAATAGCAACAATAGCAATGATTCAATTTTAAGTTTACTGTCCAACATATTTGGTATGTATACTGATTGGAAGAAAGTGTCTTCCTCTACTTTGTTTCCCTTTTTTCTATATCTGCTCTAATATTCGGCAAATGGAAAAATGGAAAACGTGATATGTTTTTCTCGTAATCTTAGACTATTATTTCCAACAAGAGATAGTTTGTACTCTGCTACGACTAAAACTTAACCTCTGACTTCATAACACGTTTATGTGATTGAAAAGTATAACGATTCAATTTACTGTCCAACAGATTTGGTCTGTATACTGGTCGGAAGAATGCGTCTTCCTCTACTTTTTTTCCCCATATCTGTCCCAATACTCGGCAATTGGAGAAAAAAAAAAGCAAAATGTGATATGCTTTCTTTCGCAATCTTTGATTATTATATATCCGACATGAAATAGTCTGTACTGCGTTACGACTGAAAATATAACCTTTTGTCTTTTTTCTTTCACAATAATATGAAAATGATAATATTATTATAATTTATATGTAATGAGAAAAGAAGTAAATTGTAATGTCGTTAGTATTTTGATTGCAAAGGGATTTTTTTTTTTTAGGGTGAGGGAGGGAGGGGTGGCTGCGGGTAATATCTGGAGAAAACGGTCTAAAGAAGACATGTATGTAATTAACTTTTTATTGATTATGTATTTTTCTGTGCGCTTTAAGTACGCACACGACACAGCGATTGATCTTCATTGTTTACATTTTGCCTTGATATACATTCCATGTACGCAACACCAAAATCTGTCTTACCTGAGTGTATTAACAATTTGATTTTTCACAATTGTGTCAAGTGCATACTTATGAACGTACGTATAACCACATGTATGTTTAGATTTACACAGAGAACTGTATTGTAATATCCACTATGTAAAGAACCAGTACTCAGTATACCTGTCTACATTGCTCTGTTCACGCTCACTATGCTTTCTCTCCTGGCGAAATTCACAGAAATTTACATAACTGTGTTAATGAACTTTCTATTGTGTATGCAAAAATGCGTTATGCCGGTGCTCTCGACCGCTACTAATTTGTCACCAGCTTTCAGCAATCTGTCATCCCTGTGTATGCAAAAATGTATTATTCCGGTGTTTTTGACCTCGCAAATCAGTTTTATACTACTTGTTCTCAGCTATTTGTTATATATATGCAAAGATATGTTACCACGGTGCTTCCGACTCCTCTCTGTGATTTGTTATCAATGTTTATGCAAAAATGTGTCATCCCGGTGCTTCTGACTCCTGTATGTAATTTGTCTTCTACCCTCAGCAAACCAGGGAGGTGATACAGATGGAGTGGCAACTCTTCGTAATTCATACAAACACATGTTTGGGTTCAAGGTGTTACAATGGGATGTCTCGCATTCCATTACGCTTTGAAGTCATGCTTGCCACCGCTCTAGTTGCAAGACGAAGTTCGGAGACGAAGAACGTATTTCACCTTTCGTTGAATTACAAGCTTTATTTCACCGCAAAATTTTAAATGAAATACTCGAATTGATTTAGAATAGTTTAGGAAAGAATTCAATATTATTAACATGTATTTCTACTTTCTTCGTAATTCGCAAATCGAAAGGAAATGAAAATTAGGCCCTCTTAAAAACCTATTTTTTCTATAATGCGCACATTTCCGCATGTTAATTTTCTATCTTTTAATAAGGGATATTTTGATCTTTCAAATAAAGTACTCCGTTAAAGCGTGTTTTTAAACTATTTGCTGTTAAAATTGTGAGTTTTGCACTGCATTTTGATTCGCTGCTCCAATTCAAGGTACACAAATTCATTGTTGCCATCACATTGAAAGAGAGAGCGAATTGCAATAGGAGCAATAATATTTCTAGATGTGAGAGCGCTAGTCCCGATTATTGATGCTCTCTTTTGTCAAAGCACATGGGTAACACCTGTAGTTGAACGCATAACTTTTCGGCGGTGCCGCGCATGACTTCAAAGGAGAGCTTTAGTTGCCTCTCCTTTTCTAGCACCTCCCTGTTTCTGCGGTGTTTTCGTCCACCCCCAATAATTTGTTGACTGTGTGCTCTGGCACTTACCTCTTTGAACTGTTCAGTGCAATTTTGCCCTCATATAGACTAGCAACAACCTCATTCCCTACTTACTATACTGATGCAGTTACCTTTGAATTTTTGGCATGCTTTGCTCTGCGTATGGCCATTGGACATTCTTTACCCCTTTATCATCAGTGTGAATGCTCTTCCACTTGTCTCCCTTTAAAACCAAACAGCAGATGTGTTTTTAAGCAGTTATTTTCTGTTGACAGCCTGTCTTTATATTCACCTGCTTTGTATCATTCTCAATGATGGATCCAAATACCACTGTAAACTTGAATGCGGCATCTGTTGGCACCCTTTATCCTCAGTCATTTGCTGATATGACACCAGAAATTTCACTAGACAGCGAAGAGGGCGAAGATTCCGACATCGTCACTTTCTTAAATATGCAAACTCATGAATTAAGACTGGATTTTGACTGTAGCGATACCGCAGTCCAAAATGTATTCACTCACTATCACACAGAGGATGAGCTTATTTCACTCACTCATACCGACACAAATCAACTCTTTATTTTACATTTTAATATCAGAAGCTTAAATAAAAACTTTGATCAATTTCTTTCGATTGTGAGCACATTACAATCCAAATATAATATTATCGGGCTCAGTAGAACTTGGTTGAAGGAGACATCACCCTCTTCGCTGCTTACAATAGACGGTTTTAGACTCATAACAAATAATAGAACATGGAAGAAAGGTGGGGGAGTCGCATTTTATGTGTCACAGAATTTAGACTGTGTCTTCTTGGAAAAATACAGCGTGATGTCACATACTTTTGAAAGTGTATTTATCGAGGTCAAAACTTTAAACAAAGGTAATATTCTAATTGGGGAGATTTATCGACCTCAAAACTATCTCGAACAGTTATTTTGATAGTAAGACATGTTTTTGTCATGGGTGATTTTAATCTCAATCTCCTTAACTACAGTGATGATCCCTTATGTGCAGATTTTCTTAACCTTATGTTGTCGAAATCATTTATTCCCCTTACAAGAAAACCGACTCGAATAACTGATGATGTATCTACTCTTATTGACAACATTTTTGTAAATGACTCATTTTCTGACATCACATGAGGCATAATAGTTTCTGACGTCACAGATCATTTCCCAATTTACGCCCTTGTGTCCAATTTTATGATTGCTAATGTTTCTCACACCCACAATCCGGGTATTCGTGTACTGTCTGAATCCAACCTTAATAAACTTAGGGAGAAATTATGTTCAGAGGATTGGTCCACGGTATGCAGTTAAAGCGACATTGATCTAGCCTTTGAAAATTTTATGAATATTTTAACTGTTAATTATGATTCTTGTGTTCCTCTCCGACGACCTCACCATTCTAATTAAAAGAAAGTACCATGACAACAATGGGTTACAAAATCTCTTCTCAGCTCCATTAACCGCAAGAATAAACTTTTTCATAAGTATCGTAAAGATCCATCCCCTTTAAACAGTTAAACAAATTAAGATATACTCGTTATCGGAACATATTGACATCCTTAATACGTATAGCCAAGCGAAATTATTTTTCGCGACAGTTTGTTAAATATAAATCTGATGTGAAGAGTACGTGGAAGGTGATTAATGAGGCGCTCAAACACAAAAATAAGACCGATCCTCCCAAATATATTTCAGCGGACGGCCGCCAGATTAACGACCCGGTCATTATGGCGGAATCTTTCAATGATTATTTTGCAAGTCTTGGTCCACATCTTGCCAGTAAAATACCGAATTCAACAACTGAATTTTATAAATATTTAGGTAATAGGAAT
The DNA here is from genome assembly GCF_040938485.1 of Diadema antillarum. NCBI lineage: Eukaryota > Metazoa > Echinodermata > Echinoidea > Diadematoida > Diadematidae > Diadema > Diadema antillarum. Next base: position 741,917 of record NW_027271236.1, on the reverse strand, counting down.
TCTCAATCAATATTTTTTGAACCTATTGTTGAACAAGAAATTACAGATATCATCAAGAATTTGACGATAAAAAAGGTCCAGGATACGATGGAATTACAAATTTTCTTTTAAAAAACGTTTTAAGCCAAATAATTACTCCTCTTACATACATTCTTAATCAATCTTTATTTAACGGCAAAGTCCCCAATAAGATGAACACAACCCATGCTTTACTTACTTTTATAGACAAGGTAGCTCATGCTATAAATATTTTGAACATACGATTGGAGTTTTTCTTGATTTTTCTAAAGCTTTCGATACGATAGATCACGAAATCTTGTTTTATAAATTGTGTCATTATGGAATCCGCGGGACGCCCTCACAACGAGTGGTTTAAGAGTTATTTAACAGAAAGAAAGCAATTTGTTAATATTAACGGTCATGATTCGCAATTAAAACCTATTTCATGTGGAGTCCCACGGGCTCCCTCTTGGGCCCACTTTTATTTATTTTATACATAAATGATCTTCCAAAATCATCGCAAATTTCATCATTCATTTGTTTTGCCGATGACACAAGCTTGATTTTTTTTCACATCGAGACCCTAATGCATTAATTAATGTGATGAATACTGAGCTCAGGTCTGTGCAATCCTGGATTTATGTGAACAAATTATCCTTGAACATAGAAAAAAACTCATTATATGGTATTCAGTAATTCCTTGAACGTTGTCCCATAATAAAGGATTTATGTTTAAAGCAGGTTAATAACACAAAGTTGTTAGGGCTTTGGATTGACCGATAATTATCCTGGAAAACTCACATTAATTTTGTAAGTAAAATTTTGTCCAGAAATATCGGATTTTGAATAAGCTTAAACATTTCTTTCCTGTATATATTTTGCACAGTGTATATTCTTCTTTAATATCTCCACACTTTGATTATGGAATTTTGGCGTGGGGAATTGCAATTCACTCATTATCAGATTCCCTTCTCCGTATTCAAAAGCGTGCATTAAGAATCATAAACCACGCCGGATATTTTGCTCATACCAACTGTTTTTTTATCAAAACAGAATTCTGAAAATTCGAGACCTATTTTATTGCAATCTCGGAATTTTCATGTATAAACTAACAACTAATGAATTATCATTTGTTTTTATCCATATGTTCAAAAGGAATCGATCTATCCACTGTTATCCCATTCGCCAGAGTGACGCCTATCACCTTCCCCGTACTCGCACTATTTTTGCAAAGAAAACAATTATATATGAAGAGTTTGTTTGCAAAAACCGATAAGTCAATATTTGCCAAATGGAGATATTTGCGATTAAAGGTCAAGAAAAATATAGAGAACAATAAGAAATTGTTTGCTTCTTTTGACCATAACTTAAAAAATATACCTTTATATGAAGTTATCAATATATCATTTAAAAGGTATTATTTTGTACTTTATGACAAAGATCGTACTTCAAAATCTTCAAAAATGGACTTATCGGTTTTTGCAAACAAACCCTTCATATACTGGACCCAGATATTAAAATGACCTCCCTCAAGATATTACTTCTTCCTTATTTTTATCCACCTTCAAACGCAAATTAAAATAGTTATTACTTAGTGGATACACTGCACTACCAAGTTTTTAGCAACTTTTTTTTTTATACTCCCAGTCTTTTGTCCTTGTCCGCAGCACCAAGGTATTTAAGTCATTTAATGGTACCGATACATCTTTTAATCTATAGCATTTTTTCTCAAACACCGCGAGATCCGTATACAGTCTGGTTTGTGCGATATCTATGTGGTTCATTAGTTTATTCTTTATCGATTTTTGTACTGGTATAATTCTAATTGGTCAAGACAAACATATCCATTCTCCGTATAATTATATGCCTATGAATTCGGGAACCTACAATTTTACAAGCGTTAAAGCTTTTATATAGGCCCCATCATATTTCTGATACTTACATGTGACATCTTCTTATGATATGACCATGCACATTTGTGTCAAGTATGTCTTTTTTTCTTCTTCTTCTTCGATGAAAAGACATGATTTTATATATTTTGTATTCTTGTTTTATTGTCAATAATTCTGTAATCTCATCACAGAGAAAGTGGAAATATGAAATAAATTTGAGCTGAACTGAATTGAACTGAACTGAAATGTATTGACATGTCCGGTACATATATTATAAACAAACATTATGGCCATTCATGCTTAAACTCACAATTACACTGTATGTGCAGAAGCATACTATTAAAGCCCTATTCATACACACTAAATCAAATAATCAGATACTCAGCATGGACCCAGAATCACTGAAGAATCACAATTTTCTTGCCACGTTTTTTTAATTACTTATCTTCATCAGACTTCAAGGATGTCTACATAGATTTGATCAATTCGACATTTTAATTCAACTCAAACGTATCGCTTGAGTTTCGAATACTAGATCGTCGATATCATTACTTTTCAAAGTAAGCATGTCACTTGTGACATGAGATTTAAAAGGTACGAATGAGAAAGATTCATCCCATGAAAATCACTCTATATACGGACAAAAGCAAATGTATTTGTGATGGATTGTGTCAGGGCTACTTACACTCCAAGAATATACGAAATTCGAAATGAGCCCATCGCCCAGACATTAATTTCAGATGTGTCAACGAGCCATTTTGGATATCCAGTGGAAATTGGATGACCTTTCCCGAGAGCATGTGCCGTAGTTCCTTGCGATGAATCATCTGTTGATTTTAAGACAAAGGAACGCACGTGTCATTAAAACCCATGAAGAAACAATACGTTTTTGGATACCAGCTGAATGACCAATGACGTGTAATTTGAGTAAAATATGTTAATATTTTAAATAACAGCACCTTGATAACTATACCGGACATTGTCTTTTGTATTCACGAATGATTTTAAATAAAAATCATACATGTGCAAGACGGCAGTCCATTCGCTATCAAAAAAACAAACAAAAAGAAAATAATGAATGAAATGAATTCAAACTAACACTGAAACGTTATGTTGGCACAAAGAGCTTAGAAGGTGAGAATAGTGTAGTAACAAAATATTGATAACATGAATTGAAATTTAATTTAACAAGGTCAAATAAAGGACAAGTTTAAACAGAAAGTCCGCCTTTATGTCGTGGCAAAATGGTATGTATGAGGTGTGATGTGGAAGAGCATGGGAAAAACTGACAAACGTCACTTGCCCTCTCTTTCTCTATAGAGAAAAAAATAGAGATATAAGATATATATGTGTGTTAGCATGTTCCGTTGTGGTTGCCTGGTGTGTTTTGTTTGTTCATTTAATCCAAATATTGTAAGGCTTACACAGCACATCAGGTCTGTTGAAAATCGTATAATATGGGTATACTGATAACAATACTGTCCTCCTTATTCAGGGTAGCCTCTTGAACGGTGGTGTCACTGCTCTACCAGAGGGTCCTACCATTGCTACTTCTCTGTAGCGTTGCCAACAATCTTTTACACCTGGGTCGAGAGGGACATAACGTGTTTTAAAAAAATCTTGTCCAAGAACGTAACCGCTAGACAGCAATCGAACACGGGTCTTCCGATTGGAAGTCAAAAGTCTTTATCCACCACGTCACAGTGCCCCAACAGGATAATAGGAAAAGACTCTAATAGGCACTTTTCGATTTGCACGTTGAGTCAGGCGACACCGTGGGTCGACGCAGTTTTTACGTACTGTGCATGCGTGAGTGTCGACCCTCGACACATCACCCAAATTTCGAACGCGTTAACCCCGGTTATCATAGGGACTTTTCGAGTTGCACGTTGAGCCAGGCGGCACCCTGTTATGACGTAGTTTTTACGTACTGCGCATGCGTCAGTGTCGACCCCCCCGGCTCATCGCACAGGTTGCGCCGCGCTCAACCCACCTTATCTATGACGTCACACTCCTCTCGCGATAGACGGAAATCATGCCAAAGAGCACGATGACTCTCGGGAAATCCGTGCTCAGTTCACTTGTTTTCCTTTTTCTTTCGAGAGAATATTGATATTCTAACTACATGAAAGCTTATGATCTTGATACGTCACAGCAGCAGCGCTGACATACAAACTGCAGCCTCTGGTACCTAATTTACTTGCCGCTTTCACTGTTTCGCACTTTGCAACTGCATACCGTAGTCTCACACTTGCATTTACACGTAATGCTGTACGTTATCACATCTCGGTGCTTAGGCCTAGTGCAGAGCATTTACCTTGGAGCCTTACCATGCCATATTCCTTGTACAGTGACAACATGGCCTATCGATATTTGCTCAACCATACTACTGAGTGACTCCCTTGGAAGTGAACAATGGTGTCTTGGAGGATTACACACCTTGCTCTGATTCTTCTATGCTGCACTTTCAACTTCAATGAGGGCTGCTTGACTGAACCCATTCAAGCTAAAAAAAGGGTATACAATGGTGTACAGAAGACTCTTTGAGGTCTTTTGTTGGAGGAAGAGTCTTGTATCATACCAATGGTACAAGCAGTTTTCGCATTGAACTAATAAAACATGGCGACACCCATCTAAATCCAGGCCCCTTGCAGCGAAGCAATTCCACATTTAGTCATGAACACAATGATTCATCACCAGCTGTTTTGTCTTGGCAGTGTGCGTCTAAAGAACACATCAAATATGATAGGGAAGAATTATTGAACCTTAGACCCCTTTCCGCCACTTTAGTGGATGCATCGTTATGGTCTACACTAAAGTCACTTGGAATATCTTCTAAGCGCCCCACTCATAGAGGAGTTAAGGGAGGACGTCGAATTCAAAAGCAAATCAGAAACAACCGGGCTCCGTCATCTCAAAGTGTACAACATGGAGAGAAACGACATGAAGTATCTCATCTTTGTTAATGGATCTCGCATTATGGAATGCGAGATCCATTAAGAACAAGTCCCATATGATTTCGGACTTGGTGATTTCCCACAATATTGACATACTGGCTATAACAGAGACTTGGCTAACTGGTGACGCCCGTGATGACCGGTCTTTGGCAGATATAGGAGCAACTCTCCCTTCTTTGATAGTCTCCCCTCACCTCCGGCGGGCTCGACAATAAAGAAAAAGTTAAGGTATCGTATAGAAATTTGAAGGAGAAGCATAAAAAAAAAACATCAGAAAAAAGATAGAGTTAGGAAGGGAAAATAAGACTCATTAAAGAAAAAGAAGAAACAAGATTTTTTTTTTTAAAGCAAAAGAATTGGCAGGGGTGAGCCTCGAACCCAGGACCTTTAGATTAAAAGTCAAATGCGCTATTCACTGACGTATTTCATCGCCCATAGGCTCTAGGCAAAATGACGCTACATCGAAGCCAAGTGCCAATTTCAACCAAGTTTCTTGACGTGATCCTGACGTCGTATGAAAAGACGGAGGGCAGATTGACGATAGTCATAAATCTCAGCTACAACATATTAAAATCTGGGAGAAATTCACAGAAGGATAAGTGGGGTAGTGCTAGAAAAAGATAGTCATGTCAATTTTTTTATTCCAGACAAAACTGCACTCCCATAGAGATAGCAAGTAAACTGGTCAAATTTGACAAGGTTACATTCAATCAATTTTTACGAGGTGATGACGTCATCCAATCAAAATTTTGCTATGCATTACTGAAAGAGCATTAAATCAGATACAGCATACTGAAATCTGGATGCAAATTGGTCAAGGATAAGTGAGATACACTTGAGTGAACTTGAAATTTGATGACGTCATTTTGAAAATTTGTCTTTTTTATTTCATTGAGAAATTTGAAATCTTTTAGATAATTTTCCAGCATCGCCAACCCATGAAATCACATGTACAACTCATCAGCTTTCAGAATATGTAAAGAAAATGGGGGATCACCGTCCATCCTGACGAGGAAAATCGCATTTAAAATTGGCAGGTTTTTTCTAGCTCACCTGAGCCAAAGGCTCAAGTGAGCTATTGCGATCGCCCTTCGTCCGGCGTCCGTCGTGCGTCGTCCGTCGTGCGTCGTGCGTAAACTTTTAATATTTTCATCTTCTTCTTGAAAACCCCAAGACCGATTTTCATCAAACTTGGCAGGTAGCATCCCTAGGGGGTTAGGAACTCAATTTGTAAAAATGAGCACCATGCCCCATCCAGGGGGCCCCCAGGGGGCCCAAACCCCCCAAAATTAAGGAATCTGTAAAAATCTTCTTCTCCAGAACCAGAAGTGATAGAGCTAAGTTTAATACTATGTCGCGAGTTAGTACATTGATGACTGTAGTTTCAAGTTTGTTCATGGCAGAATCAGGGGGTGCCCCCCTTGGGACCCAGGAGAGGGGGGGTGGGAGGGTTCTAATGGGGCCTAAATTGTACATTTTTATCTTCTTCTTAAGAACCCCATGACCCATTTTCACCAAACTTGGCAGGTAGCATCCCTAGGGGGTTAGGAACTCCATTTGTTAAAATGGGCACCATGCCCCACCCAGAGGGCCCCCAGGGGGCCCCCAGGGGGCCCAAACCCCCAAAATGAATGAATCTGTAAAAAATCTTCTTCTCTAGAACCAGAAGTGATAGCGCTAAGTTAATACTATGAGTTAGTACATTAATGACTGTAGTTTCAAGTTTGTTCATGGCAGAATCAGGGGTGCCCCCCTTGGGACCCAGGGTGAGGGGGGGGGGGGGGTGAGGAGGGGTCCTAATGGGGCCTAAATTGTTCATTTTTATCTTCTTCTTAAGAACCCCATAACCCATTTTCACCAAACTTGGCAGGTAGCATCCCTAAGGGGTTAGGATCTCAATTTGTTTAAAATGGGCACCATGTCCCACCCAGGGGGCCCCCAGGGGGCCCCCACACCCCCAAAATGAAGGAATCTTTAAAAATCTTCTCTAGAATCAGAAGTTATAGAGCTAAGATAATACTATGAGTGAGTACATTAATGACTGTAGTTTCAAGTTTTGTTCATAGGAGATCCAGGGGTGCCCCTCTTGGGGGCAGGGGTGGGGGGGGGTGGTTGGGAAGGTCCAAATGGGGGCCTGAATTGTACATTTTCATCTTCTTCCTGAAAACCTCATGATAGATTTTCGTTCAAACTTGGCAAGTAGCATCCCTAGGGGGTCAGGACCTCAATTTATCAAAATGAGCACCATGCCCCACCCAGAGGGCCCCAGGGGGCCCCAATCCCCTCCAAATTAAGGAATCTTTAAAAAATTTGGGCCCTTATTGTACATTTTCATCTTCTACTTGAGAATGCCTGGTCAAATTTTGGTAGAGCTGTGAATAATTTAGATTAGTGACTGCTTGAAAGGTGAACTTGCGATACTCAGGTGAGCGCTAGACCCCGCGTGTCTCTTGTTTTTTATGCATAGTTACACTGTATATGGCCATTGACGCTGCGCGCGGAATTTCAACTTTGACGGGCCCGTATGACGTCATATTGAGTCGGATTGACTTGAAACCTCCGATCCATGTGAAAAAAACGGGGCATTTCTATTGCATACGAGCTACGCGTGCGTATATGCGCGCGCGTACGCGTCCGTCGATTTCTTTCAAGTTTTCAAAAAATGCTGAAAATGATCTGAAACGTGTGCAAAAAAAAAATTGAGCTCGATTGGAGGATGTCAACATTTCAACGTGCGCGTACGCGTACCTTTTAAGGTGTAAAGATGAATTTTGAGAATATGAGTAGAAAGAGCTTGATTTGAACTATATGAGGCGTTACATTTCATTGAGAAATTCCATTCCATTAATGAGATATGAATGAAAATGTGATTTCATATAATGACGTCATAGTGACGTCACGGTCAACTGATCACAATGATTTTATTAGACCTGTCGTCTTTGGGACATGCAGAGGCAGAGGACTTTCTGAGTTAACCTCTGCACAACTTTTGAGGAGAAAGAAGAAGAAAGAATCCGTACAGAAACAGAAGGTGATCCGAGAGGATGCTCGGATCACCTAATAAAGAAAGAAGAAAGGTTCCGTACAGATACAGGAGGTGATCCGAGAGGATACTCGGATCACCTAATTAACATTAAAGTGATCCACAATTTGCTGATGGGCAGCACCTTCAACCAACTTTGACACATAGTTCAGGTTACTCACAGGCCGCAGATTACAAAATTCCATACCTAGACCAGCCTTCTTCAAAATGGGTTTGACACTAAAGCATGTTTCCACTGTGAGGGGAATTGACCAGTTGCTAAAGAGAGATTGATTAAGGATGTTACCACAGGAATCAGTGCGCCACCACATTGTAAGAGAATCTTTGTAGGCATTGGGTCTCATGCACACGACGTTTTTACTGAGCTTAGATATGATTTTTTAACATCCTGCAGTGAGAGTGGCTTAAAGGACAAGTCCACCTTCACATACACAAGGATTGAGAGAATGCAGCAATATTAGTAGAACACATTAGTAAAAGTGTGAGGAAAATTGGACAATCCGTTCAAAAGTTACGAATATTTTAAGTATCTGCGCAGTCACTGCTGGAAGAGAAGACTACTACAGTGTATGATGTCACATGCGTACAACTATATAAGGAAAATAAAAAGAGAATTTCACAAAACTTTACTCTTTGAGGTAAAGTGCACAGTTTCTTCGACTTGCTACTGACGTATGTTAAGGGTAATATTATTCCCCCTGCCTTCTGAAAGAGAGAAGTCGAGTGTTCTTTTGTTATGGAGGAGAAAAATGGAAATATGTTGAATTTTCTTTATTCTTTCTTTATATCGTTGTACTCATGTGACATCACAAGCTATAGTAGTCTTTTCATCCAGCCGTGACTGAGCAGAAACTTCAAAAATTCATAACTTTTTGACGGATTGTCCGATTTTGCTCAAACTTTTAACTGATGTGTTCTACTAATATTGCTGCATTCGCTCAACCCACATGTCTATGAAGGTGAACTTGTCCTTTAGGGCTTGTAAAACCATGGTGCACTGTTTGAGTTCTCTTGAAGAGAATCTGTGAATGGTTTGCTCAGCACGTTCAATCTTGACTCAATGTCGACATGAATTTTCATTACTTTGTCATGAAAAAAAAAATTGGCCTAAGTCATTCACAAAGGCGTGTTTGTCAATGTGCTGTGGAATTACAAGACTTCACCATGTGAAACAAACGTTTTTGGTCGTCTTTGTTTTCCATGACTAAATCATTGTGATACTTTCGGCGGGCTTCATTTAACAAATACAGCATAGAATTACGTTCTGACTTGTAACTATTCCAATCTCTGTCTTCCCTAGTTTTCAACCAACAGCCCTGACAGTATCAGTGAACCAAGGTACTTGGGGATGCAAAACAACTTTCTTTGTTACAACAGGTGCATGCTTTTCAATGATATCACTCAGTGTAGCATCATTCAATACAGCCAGTTCATTGATATCACTTGGTATGCGCTTACACAGTTCACTTTCAACAACAGTTGTTTGGGGGCTTTCAATATCAATCGCAGACAACCTGCGTAATGACAATACTTTGAAAGGCAATGGAGGCTTGTATGACTTTCCAAGACGGCACATAACAGGGATGTGATCACACAACAGAGAACCATGTGGCCACGGCTGGCTGATGACAATATCACCTGACTGCCGACAAATCAACAAGTCAAGGGTGTGACCAAGGAGGTACTAGGCGAGCTTGCGTTATTACCTCCTTGGCGTGACCACGTGTGTGTGTACTAAAATCAACCAATTGCCTGCAGCAAAGAGACTCAAGGAGATTCAAAAAAGATCTTGACTCGGCATTGATAATATCCACATGAATATTGAAATCTCCTGTAATTAGCAGGGGGACATTAGACAGCAAATGACACTGAGTATAATCATTAAATTTAGGTATAAATGATGGGACTGACTCTGGATGTGATTCTGAATACGTCGGTCTGTAAATATTGATCAATTTCACATGAAACGTGTGACATGAAATATGATACTCGGCGAACTCGAACGAGTCCTTCTTACCAGTAGCTACCATATGAAAATCAATCGTCTCTCTGAAGACAAGGCCAGTTCTACCGCCACGTCGGCCACTCCGTGGTCGGGAGGGACAAGTTCACTAGAGACTGCCGAATGTGTGTCTTTTAACCAGGTTTCCGTCATGGCAATCAAGTCGACATTGCTGTCGCAGATGAAATCTTGAACAAGGGCGGTCTTATTACACACTGACTGGGCGTTCATGGAACACAACTGGAGATTCAGGGATGATATTGGCTTGTTGTTGCATGAGACAGTATTCTTCTTGCGGCCTCCTCGAGTTCCTCTCCGTGTTCTCTGCCGTTTGAATGACACAAGATCGACTTGATGATGTCGAAAACGTCTCGCGAGAGTTGCAGTTTGGTATGTCTCCATCGCAGAAGTTCACCTGGGGTGTATTTGACTTGACGATTTGGGCATGGTGAGATGTGCCATGGCAACCTGACGCAGGCGATATCTCTCCAGTTTGGGTGTTGGGTCCAGGGTTTGGATGGACATCGCTATCATGGAGAATGTCTAGTTGAAAGGAGGCAGTGCAGTTTGGACTGTATAAAATTCTCCTCTTTAGAAAGTGCCTTCTTGTGAATGATCCATGATGAAAAGGATGTGGGGCAGACTGCCCACTGCATTGCACTGGATCACTCAGAAAAGCACAGAGACAAAGAGCAACAAATACTCTGAGATGAATAGGCTGCATTGCGCCTGACTTGTAATCCAAATATTCACGTTCATCCAAGCAGGAACAGCATAGTAGAATGTGCTACTTACACAGTGATGCATAGGAAGCACAGGTTACACTAAGTACAGCAAAATCCGAAGCCAAATCCATCCAGAAATGAATATATCAAAATACCGCGTAAAACCAACACATCACTGATGGAAACTTGTCTAGCAGTTTCTGAGCACGATTACACATATGGTGGTAATAGTGTAATCAAGTGAAATGTCAAAATAACAAGCAATCAGAAGTTTTTTTTGAAAGCAAAGCAAAAGCACGTGCAGCATGCATGTGCGCTCAACCATAGGTCCAATACCATGAATTAATTGTTCAACTTATACAAAGACTGGAAGAGTGGTCTTTTCTAACAACAAGTCATGTGCAGGTGCAGGTGAGTGTGACCTTTGGTAGTGGTGACTGGTAGTAAAGATTTTGGTAGAACTAATATAAAGAATGATCCCACATGGCAGACTGGCGTCGAAAAGACGTCTTAATTTGGTCGCAACTGGTCAAACTGGTCGCACATCATAACGACCAGAAAATGATGTGATCCCAATGTCTTTTTAAAACGTATTTGTCACATGTTACGGACCTCCCAATGACGTTAAGTTTACGTCAGTTTTCCAACATATATTTTACCTAATGCTGGTGACGTATTAATGACGCAAAATGTACGTCAATTTTGCATGTATTTTTCACGTCACATTAACGACGTATTAACGTAAGATCTATGCTGCTTAGCAACGTATTATCACGTCATGGAAACAAGGTGTTAATGACGTCAAATTTACTGTTTTGTGACGAATTCATGACGTCATATGAGCGACGTATTAATAACGTAAAATCTACGTTAGTTTTGCGACGTATTTATGACGTAATTTAACCGACGTACAGAAGACGTATAAAATAGGTCAGTTTTGCGAGTATTCTTCACTTCTTATTAACGACGTATAACTGACATAAAATTTTCCTCGCTTTGCTACGTATTTATGACGTTATATTGGCGACTAATTGAAAATGTACAGTTTACGTCAGTTTTGCGACGTACTTATGACATCATAATAACTAACGTATTGCAGACGTAAAATTTATGTCAGGTCGGGACATATCTATGACGTCATATTAACACCGTATAAATGACTTCAAATGTACGTTTCTTTTTGAGGTGTTTATCACGTCATACTAGCGACGTAGGCTCTGACACTAGAGACACGTCAGAATGACGTCAATTTTACGTCATTATATACCGTCGTTTAGACATCAATAATCAAAGAATATCGACGCCATTTACACGTCTCATTAGCTGACGTCAAATGGAAGACATCTAAGAGACGTCACATTTGTGACGTCTTTCTGACGTCTTGGTGCTCATACAAAGACTCCATAAAGACGTGTAAGTTATTAATTTAAAGACAAGATCTGACGTCAAAAAAAGCTTTTTGAAGAAAATAAACAAACAAAATTGATGTCATATATATGTTTTAAACTGACGAAAACATGTCGTATTTCTGCTCTAATAGAAGTAGTCCAAAAGACGTCATATTTGGTGGCCCTTTTAGGGAATTCTTAATGACGTGTAAATTATCATTTTAAAGACAAAATGCCACAATAACACGTCGTTTGCATGTCAATTCATGGCCTTTTTGAATTTGTAAAGAAAACAAGATAGACGTCTTGAAGACGCCTTTTGACGAAAATATACATATAAAAAAAAATGGACGCACAAACTCAGGAAAAGAGTGAACTGAGAAAAGAGGCTCTGAAGTGCAGTGTCTATTCAAGCGCTTAATCTTTACCAAACCGTGCTGGCTGTGCGACGAATGGGACAAAAAACGGGAAGTTAACCACCAGAGTAGCAACAATGAAGAGATTATCAGATTACACTGAAATTAAGCATGCCTCATTAACACATTCTGTCCATAATTAATGCCAACTTTCAAAGCAGTACTATCCTTTCAAAAGTTATTAGAGTTGAAAGTGAAGAGTGTGGACAAGGTTTTTCAGAAATGAAAAAAGGATTCTAAAGACACACCTAATCACACTATTCTACCAAAAATGTTCGAGATAAACTGCTAAAAAACACACTTTCCTGCCCGTTTTATGATACCAAATTTTAGCATAATGTAAAAGAAGACCCACTCTTTCAGAAAATATGAAAAAGTCAAGTTCGGCTAGGTTGACCCATTTCACTTATTTTCAGTCCTCACGCAAAATCAGTGTGTGCGACTTTATGTTCGTTTTGAGGTGCACGGTCACATTTCATTCCAAGATCTAATAAAGCTGTAACTCAAGGTACAATCATACAAATTTAACCTACCCTACTCCTAATGTCCTAAATTCTGTATCTACGTCTACCAACTATTCCTATATGGTTGCAACACTGCACCACAAAATGAATAAAGAGTCGCCAGACACAGATTTTTAGTTCAGCCAAGATTCTGAAAGAGCAGACTCTCAGCTTTAAAATGATGTATAACTCAATTCTCCAATAGCCGATAAACAGCGATATCAGCTATCGATATCAACATCCGGGTATTTTTGCTGGGAAGCTCACTTCCGGTAACAGTTTTGAAACGTTATACCCTTAATGAAAATGCGAAGTTCCATCGTTCTTTTTCTGAACTGTTCACACATCCATCATGGATGAATTTCCGGGAATGACAGTGCCACAATTACTGAGAGCATTTTTGAACAGTCGCGGTGTTCCAAACGCTGTGAAACGACGACAAGAACTCGAGACACTCGCCATGAAAGCCAACGAAGCCGTCGTATAAAAGCAAGAAAGCATCGATCGCCAACTAGCGCGCCAGCACAGGAAGTACCCTTCCCAGCACATCCGGGTACTTTGAAGGGAATGTTTTGCTATCGATAGCTGATATCGCTGGATATCGGCTATATGCAATATCCAAAATTCAAATGGACTCCCCTAACCTACTTAAATACTGGAAAGAAGGCATACACTCTGGAAAAGTGTGAACTGAGAAAAGAGACTCTCAAATACAGGGTCTATTCAAGGGCTTAATCTTTCACCAAGCCGCGCAAGCTGCACGATGAAAGAGACAAAACACAGTATGTCAATCACCGGAGCAACAAAAATGAAGGAATTATCAGATTAAACTGAAATCGAGCATGTTCTATAAATACATTCTGTCCATGATCTATGCCAACTTTCAAAGCAGTAGCATTATCCTTTCTATCTATTTCTTTTTATTAGACTTGAAAGTAAAGAGTGTGCAAAGGATTTTAAGAAATGAACAGGGGCCCCTAAGACATACCTGATCATTGTACTTTCCCTCAAAAAAGGGTTGTAGAAAATCTGCTGAAAACACACTTTCCCATTCTTGCTAGAGTCCAAACTAAAGTTAATGTAGAAGAAAGGTAGCTCTTTCAAAACATGTGAAAAACCCAAGATTGACTTAGTTGACCCATTTCACCTGTTTTGAATCGTCACGTAAAATCAAGGGCTGCGACTTTTTGTTTGTTTTGTGATGCACGGGCACATATACACGTATATACGGGCAAAAAGTTGTAATGCTTTATGACATGATTACTAAACTAGTTCACGAGTAGGTGCAATTGAAATAGAAAATACATGTGTTCATAACACCAGTTTGAAGTTTGAAAAACGTAGCAAAAGAGTGTACAATTTCTGACAATTTTATGATTGTGACAAGAAAATTAACTTTTTCAGACGTGAACATCTAGTAAATCAAATACTGAGTAAATCGCAGAAAAAAAAAAACAAAATCGTAGATGGTGCAAATTTTTCACAGAAAGACAAGTGAGCCGACAAGTGTAAGGTTACGAAGTGAGTAGGGGCCTATGACCATAAAAGAAATTCTATCGCACAGCAGCCGGTACGAACGAAATAAGCAGTTTCGTGTACAAACTAACCACTCACGAGGCATTAGAACCTCGTACGGCTCCCTACATTTCGGAGTTACACACAGTAGACAGCTGCAGTACTACGGAAGTCACGCAAGCCTTTCTACTGCAGTGATACTAATCAGGGTATTAAAGGACAAGTTCACCTTCATAAACATAAGGATTGAGAGAACGCAGCAATATTAGTAGTATACATCATTGAAAGTTTGAGGAAAATCAGACAATCCGTTCATAAATTATGAATTTTTGAGGTTTTTGTGCAGTCACCGCTGGATGAGAAGACTACTGCAGCGTATGATATCACATGAGTACAACAATATAAGGAAAATATAAAGAGAATATCACCAAATTTCATCTTTTGAAAAAAGTACAAATTCACATCACTTGTTACTGACATAAATGTTATAGGTAAAATTATTCCCCTGCATTTAGAAAAAGGCAAGTCAAGTGCTCTTTTATTATGCGAAAAAAGCGAAAATATGTTGAATATTCTTTACATTTTCTTTATACTGTTGTACGCATATGACATCACAAGCTGTAGTAGTCTCCTCATCCAGCAGTTCCAACACAAAAATTTTAAGAATTGAGTATATGAATATAAGAACGACCCAAGTTCAATTTTTGGCCAAATTCAGTTTGACATGGGAAATTGTAGCTTATGCATGGACTCATCTTGTGTGTAAATGATAAATCCTAATTACCCCCGGAAGTGCCTGAAATGAATGAGTTAAATCTTATATTAATGTAAGAATGAAGGACTTGGGTCATTCTTACATTCATATAATAGCGCCCTCTCTCATCCTTCTCCCATCTCTATAGCAGAATATCATGTATATGAATAAAAGAACGACCCAAGTCCACCACACAAAATGGCCTCTCCACAATTAATGTAAATGTTAATTGTCATAATAATATATGTTCTAATTTGTATATACAATGTTGCCTTCCCATCACAGTTAAATAGAATATTATTGGACAAATAAAAAAGATATGAAGTTTTTTTTAGTTTACTCGAAATGATCTTCCATGGACTTGGGTCGTTCTTATATTCATATACTCAATTCATAACTTTTGCATCGATTGTCTAATTTTTCTAAAACTTTCACTGATGTGTTCTACTAATATTACTGCATTCTCTCAATCCTTATGTTTATGAAGGTGAACTTGTCCTTTAAAGTACCATTCAGTGACCGGTCGAACACTGTTGTGCAGTGTCATGTGCCGAAGTAGTAGAGGCTATACTATGTAATCCCGTGAGATTTTTGTGCCAAAATTGATTTTTTTTTTTTTGGCTAACATTGTCAGTTTGGGAATTCTGTGACGCTTGGACGCATCAGAATTCCTCAACATTTCAGAACACCAATACAGGAGAATAATCTAAAAAAATTGTCACTGCATTGAAACTGATGAATGTGTTGTTTGGCAATCAGGCATCGGAAACATTCTGGGAGGATATTCTAGAAAGAGATGAAAAGCAGGGCATTCAGACGAAAAAAAAACAACAACATTATACTAGATTGGTATAGCTACACCAAAACGGTATAGGTATACGATGAATTTATACGTCTAAAAGCTGATTAACGAAACGACGTACAACGAAACGACGTATAACGAAACGACGGTCAGAGCATCGTTTCGAACTAGAACTCGATAACGAATCAGCACTCCGTGTCCGTTTGAAGGTATGGCGACCATAGAACGGTATAACTGGGTGGGGCTTAGTGGGAGCACGAACGAAAGGTGACTCCACAGCGGTCAATCATGATGACTAAACAGCATACGCATCGGTAAACTGCACATCTATACGACGTTTCCCAGAACGGTCGAAATTAGTGTCTGAACGGTCTGTCGGCTATACGATGATTCTTTATACGTCGTTTCGTTATCGAGTTTTGGTATAAAATGGCATGCGTCTGAATAGGGGGAAGGAGAGTTTTCATGTTCTGCACTAACATGACTATTGTATCTGAAAGCATTAAAAAAAAATCTATCTGGGATAATATGAAAAAGGCCAGACATTGAGCTCTTGCAATTGAAATACACCGTGTAAGATTGAATCAAAAGTCGTTAAGCTTAAAGGACAAGTTCACCTTCATAAACATAAGGATTGAGAGAATGCAGCAATATTAGTAGAACACATCAGTGAAAGTTTGAGGAAAATTGGACAATCGATGCAAAAGTTATGAATTTTTAAAATTTTTGTGTTGGAATCGCAGGATTAGGAGACTACTACAGCTTGTGGTTTCATATGCGTACAACAGTATAAAGAAAATGTAAAGAAAATTCAACATATTTTCACTTTTTTCGCATAATAAAAGAACACACTTGACTTGCCTCTTTCTAAAGGCAGGGGGAATAATATTACCCGTAACATATATGTCAGTAACGAGTCAAGGGAATGTGTACTTTTTTCAAAAGATGGAATTTTGTGAAATTCTCTTTATATTTTCCTTATATTGTTGTACGCATATGACATCTTCTCATCCAGCGGTTACTGCACAAAAGCTTCAAAAATTCATAACTTTTGAACGGATTCTCCGATTTTCCTCAAACTTTCAATGATATGTTCTACTAATATTGCCACATTCTCTCAATCCTTATGTTTATGAAGGTGAACTTGTCCTTTAAGAGGACCACTATACTTCAAGAGCAATAGGGAATTTCAGAAGTATTGATGAATATTATGTATAGACACTAATATTTTCATTCTCCTAATGGATCTTTTTAATACTGCACACATCGCATCTTGTCTGCTCCATCACTGGAAAAGGAGACGATAAAGTACAATTGACATTGTTGACAGATTATGTTCTGCAAATTGTTGCGAAAAACAAAGGTCTGCTTGGTCACGCCTTTCATGGCTCAGGCTGAATTTGAAAATTTGAAGACGTCCTAAAGAGAAGATGGATCAAGAATTCTCTAAGCCTTGAATCGTGCAGAATGTGCAATGACACAGTCCGATGCCTTCCAGAAGTTGGGCGTGGATGACTTCAACCTGGACAATCTCCCGCTTTGATCTTGTATGAGTCTTGATACAACACATCCAAAGAGCAAACCTCGTAAACCATCACAACCTAATTTGTGCCTCTTTTTACAGGGGAATATAATAATTATGGTACATGGTAGTTATTTCCAGGGGATATACATAAACTGTGCAATTAAATGCTTTGAGCTTCCTACACCAACGGTAGCAACAGAATCCATTATCATGTTCATACAACTTTTCAAATACGACCCGATAATGATCGGACTGTTGCTGGTCAGCGACGGCTAGCCTGGAAACATTCACCTGCACATTACATGAATATAAGACCAATTTGAGGCTAAAAAATCCACACAACAATAGATATATAATGTACTCTTACATGAATACCACAAGGATTAAAACAATCATTCCCCCGGCATTCCCCCTAATCAGTTGCTAGCCATCCCTAAAGTAAGTTCACCTGTATGACTGATCAGCAAGACATGACAAAATATTTTCTCAACCAGGTATATATAGGTGAAGAGATGTACAAAATTGAATAGTTCATAAATTTAGTAAATATGAACATCAACATGCTTAGATCTCTCCTTTTCCAATCATTTGCAATAGCATTAAACATATTAATTTTCAGTTATCCTTTACTTTCGAGACCCAAATTCGTAAAATAAAACCATGATTTCGTATTTATTCCATCAACTATATCATTGATTAAACAACCCCTTCTTTAACAAATCCTCATCAAACATCACTCCATTTGTTATACTTTATAAAGTGTACTTTATATAATGTATATGATTTAAAAGATAATACGGTTATTCTTATTGTCTTTAAAATGTCTACATTTATCCATTTCTTGCCACATTTCTAACATTCCTTATAAGAAATGATTGAAATTTCATATTCATTTTTATCAAAATCATAGTCATACACAAGCGCTCACCAATTCTCAAAAGACGTTCGGTGGCTCCTGCATTCTTGGTGACGCGGATGTGATAGCAATACCTCTTTATTTCTTGCAAGCTTAGCTAGAGGTTAGTACACTATTCAGGGTGTCTTTTCCCCCCTACACTATGTTGCGAATTCAATTCCAATACAGAGACTAAGGAATAGATGTACACGTACCTGTTCCTCATTGTACTTTCCAGAACACATGTACCATAAAAGCAAGTTAGTGTCCATGTCCACATAGCAGAAGCGGTTGTCGCTTGTGATCATGAGCTTGCTTTCATGCCGCTTGTACTGATGGGTCTGAATCAATGTAAAAGAAAAAGTCAAACATAAGTGTTAAAAGTTAGTTTGAAAAGAAAGAGTAACATTCTAAAAGAACAAAGTGTAAATTTCATCAAAATCGGGTCAATGAAGTTATGTAATCGCGAAGTTTCGCGAAAAAGATCTATCTACGCAATGTTAAATTTGGAATAACACTTATGGTATTCAGTTTTTGTTAATATTCAAACATGTGGGTTGATGATGTCATGCACTCACAATTTGAGCACGTACAAAAATATGATGAAAATTCAATATTTCTGCTTTAAAATATAAGTCTAAAGTAATATGATAGCATTCCTTGTTGCAGTATCTTCAAAATAGTCACTCAGACATTATTTAGGGTTTAAAACAGGGGCCTAATTGCGATTGGAAATTTCAGATTTTGTGTTAGGCAAGTTGTGAGGTAAATTGTGAGGCGATGACATTATCAATTCACTCATTTGCATATTCATATCTCTTTATACTAACTGTTAAAGAACTGTTTTGTGAAAATTATCTTAACTTAAAGGGGATGGCTAGTAACCGATCAGTGGGAATCAGTGGGAATGCTGAGGGATGATTGTGCCAATCCTTGTGGGATTTATTTAAGAGTACATTATATATCTACTGTTGTGTGAAAATCATTTGCTTTAGAACGGTCTCATATTCAAGTAATGTGCAGATTAATGCCCCGTCACTGACCAGGGACGCTTACCTGGAAACATTAAACTGCACATTACTTGAATATGCGACCATTCTGAAGCAAATAATTTTCACACAAGAATAGATATATAATGTACTCCTAAATGAATCCCACAAGGATTGGAACAATAATCCTCCAGCATTCCCACTGATTCCCACTGATCAGTTACTAGCCATCCCCTTTAACATTACATAACTTCCTTCATTTTCATCCGATTATAAGTTTTCATGGTTCTGCATATAAAATTTTACTTTTTTATCCCACTACATTTTCCCCTTCCAAAAATGAAGCGAAGTCATTGTCGTTGTTAAGGTCACTTCACAGGTCTTAATGTGACTATACGAGTGAGAGACCAACATCACAACTAAAACTGCAGCAATTGAAGCTAAACAGTAAACATCTAATGCGCTCCATGAATTGTTGTTTGATTGTTGCTAGGGAAGTTGAGACTTTAGTTAAGATGCAAGTATTTTCAGAAATACCTACTTCAAGAGCCAACGATTGTGAAACTGATTAAACCTAAAAAGACTGGGGGGGGGGGGGGCCTAAAAGGCCCCCCCCCCCTCGACATTTCGCGCGATTACTCTGCAACACGCAATGCTCTCGCCGCGATGCTCTATGCTCTATGGCTTTTTTCTTTTGAGTTTCACGCACATTTTGACACCAAATTTGTGACGCCCAGGGGTACGGTTCTGAAGTTACATAACTTTGTGTACATGCATGTGAGACCGAAAATGGCTCAAAAATGTGATTTTGTGTACAAAGTCAATGCAAATTGAGTTTTTTCATATGGTTCATATAAATATGCTTATTTTTACTCTCAATGGCTAAAATTAATTTGTTTTAGGAGTATTATGCTTCAAAAAGTGTCTGCCACAAATTTTGTTTAAAAAATAACAAAAACAAAAGGTCGAAAAAACAAAGAAATACATAAAAAAATCATAAAACAATAAAATAATTAAGAAATTAATTTTGATACCGATTTTTTTTCAAGTGCATTTGCTAAGAATGCCACAAGGAATGATTAGACCAAAAATGAGCACTTTTGGAGCTTTATTTACTGATTTAGATCAAAGAGTCTGATTTCTCGCATAAATTAGCATAATTAATCAAAATAAAATAAAAGAAGACTATTTTGGAAAGTTTAAATAAACAATCTTGTAGATTACATCGCACACTACCATTGTGCAAATTTCCGCGCGATCCACGGCCAAGATCTTAAGGGGGGGGGGGGGGGGGGGGGGCTTTAGGCCCCCCCCCCTCCCTCCCCAGTCTTTCGAGCTACCAAAATAGCCCAGTCTTTTTAGGGTTAAGACAAGAACTCAGAGATTGGTCAATAAACATCATATTACAAACAAGTGATGTACATACAGGAACTTAATGGTGAAACATCACAACCGTACACCTAGGAATGCATAGGGATACAAAACATTAATTTTGTTCTGATTTGCTCAATATTAATGAATTATCCAACCCGGTAATGTATGTCCATATTTGTTTGTTTGTTCGTTTTAATCATGGCTAAGCCAAAACAAAGAATATTCTGTGCTTATTTTAGTCGACGGAGGGCAATTTGTCAATCAGTTGTAACTTGCTCAAGTGGTTTCGCATGGGCTTCGAACTGGAGACCTCTTCATCAATATGTGTATTGTAAGCATAACACGGAGCCCATCAAGCTAGCTCAATCAATTAAATATCAAAAACAATCATGGAAACGCAATAAAGACCTCTGTTACGCCCTCAATGTTCTTGTACACCAACACGTCCAAAGTGTTCAGGCCATGCGCTTTTGTTGTCCTAGGTAGACAGGGCACACACTGTAGGTGGACAGATTCATGAACTGCCTTGTTGTATGCGATTATAGGCCATCCGTTGGACAAATGTGTCAGGGAGACATCGAATGATTTCCCACGAGTAACAAATGCTTGAGTCGGTGTCATCTGACGTATCATCATCCCTTCGAACATGGGAATGAAAGGAAAATATTCATTTATGATAACATACTGATAATATTATTAATAACACTGATTCTGATGATAAACGTGATTTCGACCTTCATTTTTTTTTTCGAGAACACAAGATTCTATGCTCTCCCAGAGGCCCATGCCGTTATCATTATTACCCAAGATTGCTTTAGGACACCATGAGAATATCGTCGATAAAGCGTGTCTACAGATGGACATAGCGAATGGAAATCTATCTCTTGCTTAAGATAAAGTCCGGAGGCATTCCAACTGATATGGAGTTCACTACGATCTAAAATTAGATGCGATACAACCTCGTATTTCACACGCTAGAATTGTTCGAATACATTATTGATTCTTTAATTTTCTTTTTCATAGAGAAACTATTGTCATTCAAAAAGAGGAACAAAACATCAGTTCTTTTACAATATCATTTTCCGTATGGATCTTTGTTCAAATGCATATTGAATCCACCGATCTTTACCACAGACAATGATTAGCCTTTGACTTTGACCGATTTTACATGACCGAATTGTTTCATGTCATTTCGATTCATTTATTTCTGCAACTCGTATCCAACAAGGCAAGCAAATGATGTACACTTGTTTAACCCCAAAACAGTCTTAACACATAAATCCGTAAGACACGCTGGCCCAGATATTTAGAGTAAATTACCCCATGAATTGCGAAACAACAAGTCCATATATTCAATCAAAAAAGCAGTTAGGAATGTATTAATCACACAGTACCAGCACGACCTATATGTTCTATATAGAAAACCCAGCCGATCCATTCTTTATTCCTGGCTTAATTTAAACGTATTGTGATTTGATCTGGCAAGACTATCTGGAGGTTTCTATTGTCGTCCTCCCTTTCTTACTCATTTTGTCCCTCTCTTTGTTATCTCTCTTTTCTACGAGCATCATGTTGGACCCCCTTCTCTTATTGTTAACGTATTTGTATCAACGGTTGGAAAGGGTAAATGTTATAGCTTATTATTGGCAACCATTTTTATATGGTTATTCATATTACTGATACTGTAATTAAGTCATTAACGTATTAGTAATAATATTTGTTGGTATTGTAGACCCCAGCTATTGTGAGTGTCATATTTGTATACGATGTTAGATCACATTGCTAAAAACGAATTGCAAATGATGCCTTACAGAGAATAAATCAAATCAAATCAAATCAAATCAAATTGAATCAAGTACCTAACAAACCAAATAATCACTTGATTCGCATAACGTAGGGAAAATGTGTAGCACAGTTTAAGCTATACATGCTAACAAAAATGATATTTCGACAGTTTTATTTACATGATTTAAGCCATTCAAAGATTGAGGGGTGAAGTCAAGGTGCAACAGCGGATGACATGATAACATTTACGTTCTATTCTATCAGGAAAGCAATAGAAATATTTGTTTTGTTATGTATTTACATCTGCCCTTCCTTAAATCATATTATAAACTGATTACAGAACTGGAGAATTTTACTTTAGAAGCGAAGCTTGCTTTTACAATACGTAAGTTTTTCTTTGGATAAAGTGCTCCCCTGCAATCTTTCGATTATAGTTACGTGTGGTAAGATTGGAGCATTAGGAGTACACATTGTAGGAAGAGTTATTTCTCAAAGGTATTTGACTTCGTACAAAATGCTGGTTTCTTTAAATATAGCTGGCACATAAACACGTAAACACACACACAATCACACACAATAAAATTGCGTTTCCTGCTTGAGATCTATCAACGGTGATGCTCAGATATTTAGAACTGCCTTTTCCATATTATTAACCTATTGTTCTCCATTCTAATTCATCAAATCCGCCGAATTACCACCGTACGGAAGTGAAAAAGTTCGCATTTGATTGTTTCCCTCCTAATCAGGCTATTTCACAGTCCCAAAAAGGACTTTTTCATGACAATCGGACTAACCCACTTATGTTTTTTATCATCTGTCTCCTGCTCTTAAATTGAACAAGAGTTAGTATTTTATTATGAGTAGTAGCCCCTTCTCCTTCTTCTCATTCTTACAAATAAGATTTAAAATCTTCTTTCAACATTGATAGCGGAGCCATTTTCACCGGTTCCTGCGCTTGTGAAATTTGTTAACCTCTATACAAGCAGTCGCAGATTCATTGCCAGATTTTTTCATTGATGCATGTGTGTGTGTGCGTGAGTATATATATATATATATATATATATATATATATATATATGTGTGTGTGTGTGTGTGTGTGTGTGTGTGTGTGTGTGTGTGTAATTTTACAAAGTACACAGGACACCTGACCTTCGGACTGCGTATAGGCTGCACACTGTCGGCAACTGTGATCGATCAGCAACTCTTCCCCTATTACTTGGTTCCAAATGGTTCTCAATGCTCGCCACGGTTTTTGTATCCTTTTTATTTTTTTTCGTTTCCTTTTGTTTGTTTGTTTGTTTTGTTTGTTTTTGTTTGTTTTTGTTTTTTGCTGTAGAAGTAGGCGACCACTCCTCGCTCACGTGTGACCGGGGCATTGAGAAATTTCAGAAATGTATAGGCTAAACATCACTTATCCAAAACCTCAATAACATTTGACGTTAATGTATTTGAACTTTTACCGCCTCAAACTTGTTCAACTTAGGAACTAATTGTACCAAGGGTCCTCCCCCCTAAACATATGATTAAAGTGTATTACCGCTGGACATCCGACCTGAACGGTTGGCTTACAACTGACATACCAAAACGTCACTGGACTTTCACTTTTGCTGTCAATGATAATGACAATGATTACAGGAAAAAAAAAAAACACAACAGTAATAATGCTGACGTATTAGCTTGAAATTCATAATAACACATTTGAATAGAAGAGGAAGAGTATTCCGATTCTGTTTACCGAGCATCGTGTATCGAAAATTTTAAATGAAGCATCATCCAGTCAATTCATTACGATTAAAAGATCCTTGTTTAATCTGAAGGGAAATCATGCTAACTTAAGAAATGTGATACTTCACTGTCCATTACTCGATATAATGAAATGACAGCATTTGTGTGGAAGTCTTCTCTTCGATCTTAAATGCTCTGATAGCCTGATCGAATGTAGCCTTTAGGTAGCATGTACATACAAAAAAAAAAACAGTCATGATTTTGTTTTTAAAAAGTCATCAAGTTTCACATAAGCGAGAAGTTCTGGACAAAACAAAACAAAACAAAACAAAAACCGGTCAATATCATTACCATCTTCACCACCGAGGTAGAGGACAGACTTCACTAGGGAGTAAGTCATTTGGATAACACAATGAGGAATCTCGAGGTGCACAGGTTTCAGAAATTTCAGTCCTTGTGGAGAACATTGGAATCCATAGCTAACGATCATCTCATCGTCTCGAAGTTTGAGGTTTTCTGGTTTCTCCGTGAGGATTGTGAGTGTTATGACTTCGCTAGTGCCCTCTGCCAGAGCTCCGGGAGGGATGGAGAGTGATATACCAAACGTTTCATTCCGAAGCTCACCTCCACGGTGATCGATTACCTAAACAAATGGAGGACAAAGCTAAACTAGTAAGCATCGAATTATAATGCTATACAACCTCGGCGTAGCAACCTGTTCAATGACATACCAAAAAGACATGCCAGGATCGATTATGTTTATTTCTGATCAGAAGTACGAGCTTTCATGGTTACTGCAGTTAGAATTTCTTGCATCAGCACCAGTGTAGCTGCCGTAACCGTGACTGCGACTGCAACCATGAGCAGAGTGGTTGACCTTCTTCTTCAAGTCCGGTTCAGTCCGCCGCTGGCGGATTATCGTACCTTTATTGCTCTCTCCGAAGGTTCACCCAGAGAGCAATAAACGAACAGATGTCACGACAATCCAATTTTGAAAAGGGTCTACTTTCTTCGTAAGCCATCCATACTATTCAACAGGAACTTTAAACCTTCTTTCTCATTTGGACCGACACATATCCGTCATTTCGGGCGGATTCCTCAGAAAGGCTTGAGAAACCCATCAGCTTTCCCATGACAACCACTCTGGATTGTTTCCAATATTAAAGGTACACGTCTTTTGCCTAATTAAAGGGAAGCAGTCCTGAGATTTTCACTGTAATGATAATTAAGAAGAGTAAAAAATATAAACTTTCACCAATTTATACGCTTGGACATCAAAAATTGTCTCCGTACGCGATTTTTGAAAAATAATTCCTGCAAGCGATCGTGTAAGAGCCGGCAAAAAGATGCTACGTAGTGCATGCCCTACTCACCAAGTTGACAGCCGTGCCTCTAAAAACCAATTTAAGTGTTCAAATGATTAGTTGCAATTTTATCATATAATGTGAAAGTTTGTGGTTTTATAATTTCAAACAAAATATTTCAAGCTTAGATATATATAATTCACGAAAAATTAATATTGTTAACATAAATTTATATGTATTTTTAAACCAAATATACCATGAACTTGACATCAAATAGGCACGGTCCTTTTCTAGCTTCCGTCCGTGCTGCATACTTCTTAGCGTAGAAACCACTCTCGCGCGCAAATCCTTACCATACCAATGTATACACAGTACACTCGACTCCGTCCAGTCGATTTTGGCATTCAAACCAAAGATAACCTGTGCATGAGAGAGTCGAATTCTTCAAAGAAAATATTGTTTGTATCTCAATATTTCTGTAAGTAGTCAGATAATCGCCTTTCCTCGAAAAAAAAAATATGACGTGAGCCGGGAAGGGTAAACACAGGGGGTCGTAGGGATATGATTTCGCTCCACTTTGCCGTGCATGTCCAGTCGGCACTGGCAGCAGCTAGCTCAGTGGCACTGTACTGCAGTCCAACCCCGGTTGCAGGCCCACGGTAAATTAAACATAGCTAGCCACTTTCCTTACTTCTCTACGCTTTTTTCCCTCGGTTCTATTCGAAGTCGATGCTCGAGGTGTTTCTGTTTTATAACTCATGTGAGCAAATGGTCGGGATTGCATCTGGTTTCAGGAGTTTTCTCGGTTTATAACCGAGGGCCACAGCCTGCCGGTCCACGTAAAAACATCGCTTCTCAAATTGTCCACGCACAGGTAGGTCACAACACGATTTCGAGATTTTGTAGGCCCTAAGTTTCTTATGTTCGGCATCATTGTACCGATATTTCCCAGCCATACAGCTCACCTTTCACGATACTTTTGTGGGTCTGGGACGGAAAAAAGGATTTTCCTGGGAAATTTTCTGCACGATTCGAGCAAAACTACTGATGTAAGATAGCCTGACCAGACGACGCTGAATGCGGTCGCCCCTATAGCGTACTAGCAGCAGGCCTGTGTAGAATCTTTTCTACCTACAAATATGTACACTCTGTACGTACTATAGAACATGCATGAGCGGCGACAGGGCTGCAGCTGCGCTTGAGACTGGAAAAGTGCGAAGGGCAAACCGCGTACGGGGTGCGTACGCGTATTTACCGTAGATCTATCATCTAGTTGTACCGTCCACACGTGCGAATATAATACACAATACATATACACACACACACACACAAACACACACACACACACACACACACACACACAACGTAGAAACAATGTCAAATACGAGTCGGAGTAGCCACCGACGTCTTCATGCATCCGGGTAAACTAGGGAGCGTACGGATAACGAGCAGAACACGGCTGGGAAGAGTTGTGCATCGATGACGCATGACTCTCCGCCAAGCTAAGACTTGCTCATTAGTATATTCACCATGCAGAGTCACACTTTTTCAACCAAAATGTACGAGCTTATTTGGTGATTTGAAAGTTTGTTTTTGGTGAAAGTAGTTCATTGGAGGTACCAACAACAACATATTTTTTTTTAATTTCGTGAGGACTGTGTCCCTTTAACATCAATATCTATAGTATCTTACAATGAGTGTTTGTGTTTTATAGAGAAAAGATCAAAGCTATGAAGCACAGGGATCAGTTTGGAAGGATAGCATGCAGCAGACCGTCAGTTTTGACGTTGGTATATGAACAATTCTTAAATAGCAATGCAAGTACAAGTACTATACAGTATGTCCCCCAAAAAATTACCGATCTATTTTTTTTTTTTTTTTTTGGGGGGGGGGGGGGACATACTGTACAAAGAGTTTATAAGGTAAATGTGAATTCCCAGTCAAACACTACCTAACACTTTTTAAGGTCTGTCTTTATGGGGCACGCAAACGATTTGCAAAAGCTGCAAATTTTGGAAAAGAAGGCAAAGCCAAATAACTTTTAAGGATGCGAGAGATCTCCAAACTATCATAACACTTTTGATATTTTGCAAACAAGTAATCATCACAGATAGAGGAACGTTCAATGTTCATCAATAGATGATGTTTTGATGGAAGAGATTCGCACACATCAAACTAAACCCCGCTACTGCAATCTTGTAGGACCAATTAGCTACCTGATGTTTTGTAAACCATCCTTTACTGCTACCAGTGGTGGTCCGACGATCAAAATAACGTTGAACCAACGTCATACTCTGACGTTGTGCTAACATACACGCATGACGTTTTACCAATTTGGGTCAACGCAGCATTCAAACTGGTAACATGGTTGGTATAATGTCGGTCTGACATTGATCAAACGTCGCGACGTTTGATCAATGTCAGACCGACATTATACTATCAGTGAAAGTCTGACGTTGGACCGACGCGTCGGTCCAACGTCAGACTTTCACTGTTTTACCAGTGGTGGTCCGACGATCAAAATAACGTTGAACCAACGTCATATTATGATCTTGGGCCAGCATAAACGCATGACGTTTGACCAACATACTATATAGGGCCAGCGCAATATTCAAAGTGTTAACATGGTAGGTATAATGTCGGTCTGACATTGAACCAACGTCGCACAGTGGGCCAGAGAGATACCAAAGTGCGCCAAAAGTCATTTTGGGCACTTGGGATTTTTAAATTTTTGACATGCGCTATTGAGAGGAAATACTTTGAAGAATATTTCCTTAAAATATCTAAATCAGATATGTACATTAAAGGGATATATTTCCTACCTGAAGTAGCAAAATACAACATTTTAAGAGTTTCAAAGCAAATTGCAACCTCTTTAATAAATAAGCAATTTCGACATGTAGTTTTTGAGATATCAACCTGTAATTTTTCCCACATATTTCTCAGAGTTTATTTAACGTTATGAATGCCGTAAAAATGCAAAGAAACTTAATCTTCATGAATATTTTTTGGTAAATATCCTTGAAAAGACGGTAATATTTGTCTTTTTTAATATATCCAAATGAAAAGTTTAGATTGCCACGGATTTCCAACTAAATTCTATAACCACCACATTCTCTGAAGTCTCAGCTTTAAGCTGATACCAGATTTGGCTGCCACCTTTTGCCACTTTTTGTGTTAGAGCTGATTTTCCGCGGCACATTACGTCTATTTTGGACCTGGCAGCCGCTTAGGAATTATGTTATCATACGGCGCCGCATGAGGGCGGCATTATATTTTAAATCATTTTTTGTTGTTGTTGTTGTTGTTGTTGTTGCACGTTAAAGGCCAGGAAACATGATTAACACTGAATAAGAGGTAAACAGAGTTATGAAATACATGAATAGGGCTAGTTCCGGCACCTAACAGACCCCTCTTCCAAAGATAAAAGAGTACATAACTGCACATAGCCAAGGTCATAGCCATATTGTCCATAATATGTCATAGCCACTACTGTAAACAAGCTATTCCCTCTGCGATACATACTGTATGGACACCTAAATACTTCGATCCCACTCTTGACATAATATATGCAGATAGAACGTTATACACCTACACACAGATATTTTATTCTCATCGGTTACTCTTTAGAAGCAAAGTCTGTTGCTATCCGACTGCTCACCAAAGTGTATCGGATCGCAGTCTGATGAATCCGACTGTCAGGTCAGTGTCAGACATTGCTCGCGTGATCCTCATCGGACGATCTTGCCTCATCGGATCTTGCCCGACCTGTCTGACATTGACCTGATAGGCGACTTACACAAGTCAGATTCATCAGACTGTGATCCCATATACTTAGGTGGTTTGCCGGAAGCAAAAAAATTTGCTTCCCACGACTGACTGATGAGAAGAAAAAAAAATCCTTGTGGAACGGGGATGAATTTTTAATTTCACATGATAGTGATTCCGATAGATTTTTCATAAAAAAATCTGTTATTATAGCTTTTTCAAGTAAACTTTCATACATGGCAGACTAATTCTTAGTTGCTAAGTCATAACCTTTTATTTTCCTGATTACTGACTTCACAATTTGTTAAGTCATAAACTTTTATTTTCCTAATTACTGACTTCACAATTTGTTATCTTTCCAGTAAAATTAGACAAAATGGTTTTTCGAGTGTTGCGCCTGTATAAATTGATATGGCAGAGACCTAAGGTTATAAAGTAGAGAGAATGATTTTATATCACACATTTATGTCCTGCTAGAATAGAGTGAAGAAATTCACCCAAAAGTACAGCATACATCATAAACTTATATTCTAATTTACACGGACAACAGTATGATTTTGCAGTACGTGGGTAAATTATGGAACTTCCAGCGCAGCATGAATTCGATTGCCGAATGTTTATACACTTTCTGAGACATAATATGTAAGCATCTTGTATTCAGTGGTAGTAGATAAGCAGTGTCAGTGAATGTGGAAAGATAAATCAACCCCTTTTCAAATTAATCTTTAAAGAAAATAAAACAGCCTAAGATTTGCATTGCTTTATGCGTCATTTACAGACCGATTTTTGGTAGCCAATGAAAAATCAGCATTACAGTGACGTCATATGAGTTTGAAATTATGTTCAATCAATTCTACGCCCCAAATTACCCCATGACACCAAATTTGGGTAAAAAGAAACCATGGGATATAATTTTGGCGCACTTTGAGCTCATTCTGGCCCACTGTGCGTCGGTCCAACGTTACGCTTTCACTGTTGGGCCAATGTTGGCCCGATGGCCCCGATGGCCTAAATTACATCCGAGCGACGTCGTATTTCGAATATTGTGCCAACGTACACACTTACAAGTTGGATTAACAGTGAACAAATGTAGCATTCAAAGTGGAAATATGGTTGATATGAT
This sequence comes from Diadema antillarum, assembly GCF_040938485.1. Taxonomy (NCBI): domain Eukaryota; kingdom Metazoa; phylum Echinodermata; class Echinoidea; order Diadematoida; family Diadematidae; genus Diadema; species Diadema antillarum. The sequence continues at coordinate 711,432 of NW_027271236.1, read as the reverse complement.
GTTGATTTGACATTGTGACAACGTCAGTCCAACGTCAGACTTTAACTGTTAGACCAGTCTTGGCCCGACGACCTAAATGACGTTGAGCCAACGTCATATTCTGATGCTGTGCTAACATACACGCATGACATTTTACCAACATTGGGCCAACGCAGCATTCAAAGTGGTATCGTGGTAGGTATAATATCGGTCTGACATTGAACCAACGTCGGTCCAACGTTACGCTTTCACTGTTGGGCCAATGTTGGCCCGATGGCCAAAATGACACCGGAGCGACGTCATATTTCTACGTTGTGCCAACATACACACTTTCAAGTTGAATTAACATTGGGCCAACGCAACATTCAAAGTGGTCACATGGCTGGTATAATGTCGGTCTGACATTGAACCAACGTCAGTCGATCCAACGTCAGGCTTTCACTGTTGGGCTAATGATGGCCCGATGGCCAAAATGACGTCGGAGCGACGTCATATTTCAAACGTTGGGCCAACATACACACTTTCAAGTTGGATTTACATTGGACAAATGCAGTATTCAAAGTGGAAATATGTTTGGCATAAAGTTGATTTGGCATTGTGCCGACGTTCAATGTCGGCCAGATGGCCCAAATTACGTCGGAGCGAAATAATATTTCGAACGTTGTGCTAGCGTATACACTTTTAAGTTGGATTAACATTGGACAAATGCAGCATTCAAAGTGGAAATGTGGTCGATATGATGTTGATTTGACATTGTGCCAAAGTAAGTCCAACGTCAGACTTTCACTGTTGGACCAGTAGTGGCCCAACGACCAAAATGACGTTGAGAAATCATCATATTCTGATGCTGTGCTAACATACACGCATGACATTTTACCAACATTGGGCCAACGCAGCATTCAAAGTGGTGTCGTGGTTGGTATAATGTCGGTCTGACATTGAACCAACGTCGGTCCAACGTCAGGCTTTCACTGTAGGGCCAATGTTGGCCCGATGGCCAAAATGACGTCGGAGCGAGGTCATATTTCAAACGTTGGGCCAACATACACACTTTCAAGTTGGATTTACATCGGACAAATGCAGTATTCAAAGTGGAAATATGTTTGGCATAAAGTTGATTTGGCATTGTTGCGACGTTCAATGTCGGCCAGATGGCCAAAATTACATCGGAGCGAAATAATATTTCGAACGTTGTGCTAGCGTATACACTTTTAAGTTGGATTAACATTGGACAAATGCAGTATTCAAAGTGGAAATATGGTTGATATGATGTTGATTTGACATTGTGCCAACGTCAGTCCAACGTCAGACTTTAACTGTTGGACCAGTAATAGCCCGACGACAAAAATGACTTTGAGCCAACGTACGTATATTGTGGTGACCTCCACCCCCTAAAAGTGATAAAACATAATGCAGAAAAACAAAAAATCCGTGAACATCTCAGTGTAGGGCATGATTATATGATATCACTTTTGCCAACCGCAGCGTTTACTTAGTAGCCTGTTTATGAGCTAAAATATTGTATCGCCTAAAAACTCTAAAGGCCCATGATATACATTTATATCTAACTGCCATATTTATGTATACACATATTCGAAATTTATTACCATTTTGTCATAATGCCCTAGTAACCGATGACCATATTCACCCATACCCTACCCGTCGTTCCCATGATTTTAATTAAGTAATCCAAAGCTTTTACTTGCTCAAAAGTCGATTAGACATCACGGTCCGGATACATGGAACACTCTTCCTGAGGAGTTGAAACAGTGTGCCTCCTTGTTTTCATTCAAAGCAAACTTAAAGAAGCATATTTTACTACAGTATACTTCAAATACGAATTAAGCATGAATAATTTATATGACTCATGTTGGTCTCCCGATATCAGCATCGTATGTCGTTCCCTCTTCCAGCAAACCAATCTTATTATTCTAAAATTCCAGCCTATCTGCCCCTGTGCACTTTCAAGCACTTGCACGCACATTCACCACCATCACACATCAGAATTTATTTTCCCTTGCTATCTTCGCAGCAGAATTTATATTGTTACGAATTTAATACGTCCCTACCTCTTCCTCGGTCCGGCCATCTTTTCAAGCAATGCTTACAATGGCGGCCCTCTGCATTATCGCTTCTTAAATATAATATTGTTATTGTAATCCCTGCTGCATAGACATGCATACTGCAATATTTTATTTATTTTTATTTATTTATTCATGTTTTCTTTAAAAGCAGGGTTGTCCCGTTCAGAGCCCCAATGGCCTGCTTTGCAAGGGGGCCCTGCATCACATACAAAGGTTACAAAATCAACGAATTACAAATAATATCGGGTAACATATATACAAATAGAAAACAAAACAAAACAAAACAAATGAAAACATAATACGACATAATACAAGTGGTGGTCATATGAAATGATAACTAAATCAAAAGATAGACTGGTGAAGCCGGAGACGTTTCTTGAAAACTGGTAATGAAGGGGATGATTGAACGGAAATTGGAAGTGAGTTGAACATTTTACAAGCGGAGTATGAGAAGGAACGTTTCTTATTGTCTGTTTTTGGCTTAGGTAAATATAACTGATTTGTTAGGACATGTCTAGTAGGATATATAACGTTACGTCAGGATATAAGCTTACAAAGATAAGATGGGGTTGCGTCATTAACTATTTTATAGGCCAATATACAATACTGATATTCTAATCTCTTTTCAATGGATTGCAATTTAAGTGTATCTAGTAAGCTAACTGTTGATGTTTTATAGTCTGCATTTAATACCATACGAGAATATTTATTTTGACATATTTGAAGTCTATGGATGTTCTTCTTAGTTAAAGATCCCCATACTGTGCAACAATAATTAATATGAGGGAGAATGAAAGAATAATATAATTGACTTAACATATCTTTTGTTAAGCAATGCTTGATTCTACGTATACACATTGTAGCATACGGAACTTTTCTTATAACTTCATTCACCTGAGGAGACCAGTCGAAGTTTTGGTCAACCGTCACACCGAGGTATTTAAACTTCGTAACATTCTCACATTCTCAAGTCTTCTCTCATTCATGGTAATTTCTAACTCAGAGAAACTCTTTTTCTTTCGGGATTTAAATAACATTACTTTTGTTTTGTTTGTATTAACCACCATTCTATTTTCCATAAACCATTTACTTAACACATGTATAATATCTGTTTGAAGCTGTTTTTGCACTGACTTCACGCCAAACCCTGAGGAAAAGACGGCAGTATCATCTGCATAAAGGGATATATTTGTTTGGGGGTGAAGAGGAAGGTAAGCTATATCATTGATATACATACAAAATAGTAGGGGACCTAAAATGGATCCCTGCGGAACCCCCGCATAGACTGGAAGAAAATCACTCGTCACTCCCCTAAATGTTACACATTGTTGTCTACCTGTTATATAAGATTCAAACCATGCCAACTCCACCTCTTTAATACCAAAACAATGCAGCTTCGTTAATGGAAGATCGTGTGGGATAGTGTCGAAAGCCTTTCTTAGATCTAAAAAGACTGCACCTGTCAATCGCCCTTTATCGAGGTTATCGTAAATAACGTCGGAGAACTCGGTTAAGCACGTACAAGTTGAATGCTTTGGTCTAAAGCCTGACTGACGATCAGACAGAAGCTTTTCTTTGTCCAAGTAACTAAGTACATTGCAGCTGTGAATGAATCGCCTTTTCAAACACTTTCGAAACCACGGATAAAAGGGATATTGGACGGAAATTGTTCACGTCGTTGGAGGATTTACTTTTCGGGATAGGAACAATGTTAGCAAGTTTAAAGGACAAGTTCACCTTCATAAACATAACGATTGAGAGAATGCAACAATATTAGTAGAACACATCAGTGAAAGTTTGAGGAAAATTGGACAATCGATGCAAAAGTTATGAATTTTTAAAATTTTTGTTTTGGAACCGCTGGATGAGGAGACTACTACAGCTTGTGAGTCATATGCGTACAACAGTATAAAGAAAATATAAAGAAAATTCAACATATTTTCACTTTTTTCGCATAATAAAAGAGCACTTGACTTGCCTCTTTCTAAAGGCAGGGGGAATAATATTACCCATAACATTTGTCGGTAACGAGTCGGGGGAATGTGTACTTTTTTCATAAGATGAAATTTTGTGAAATTCTCTTTATATTTTCCTTATATTGTTGTACGCATGTGACATCTAAGTTTTTCACACACTGCAGTAGTCTTCTCATCCAGCGGTTACTGCACAAAAACTTCAAAAATTCATAACTTTTGAACGGATTGTCCGATTTTCCTCAAACTTTCAATGATGTGTTCTACTAATATTGCTACATTCTCTCAATCCTTATGTTTATGAAGGTGAACTTGTCCTTTAAAGTCCGATGGAAAATAACCAGATTGAATTGAATGATTGAAGATGTGGGTTAAGGGCGTAGCTATGAAAGGAGCACTGATTTTCAATAGTCTGGGATGCAGATCATCAAGACCTACACACTAAGAAAAAATGATTCATTCTTGCACCTTTTAAGGGTGCAAAGTGATGTCACACTGGTGGCTCCCTATGGGTGTTATCTTGCACCCTCAAGAAATTGGTGCAAAAGTTGCACCATGGTGCAATGGTATAATTTTGCACCCTGTGGGCGGACCTTTGCACCTCCATAGAGGATGCAACATTGCACCCCTTATTGAGGGTGCCAAGTTCTTCCCTTGGGTGCATATTTCCACCCACACTAAGTGGTGCTAAGTTTCACCATTTTCTTGAGGGTGCATCTTTCCACCCACACTAATTGGTTCTGAGTTGCACCTTTCTTGAGGGTGTGATCTTTCTCCCTTTAATTTTCGGCGCAACTTTGCACCCTTTCTTGCCTCTACTTTTGGTGCAACTTTACACCTTTCGTGAGGGTGCAAAGAAGCACCCAAAGTTCCAAGATTGTAGCCTCTCTTGAGGTTGCGATTTTGTGCCATATATATAGGTATAATGTTGCACCTAAAAGTATGTGGTGCTTATTTGATCCATGACTGCTGCAAAATTGCTTCTTTAAAGGAGCCAGTCAGTGTCACTGTCTTCGCCTTTAGAGGCGCAATGTTGCCCAGTAACCTCAAGTGCACCTTGAGATTACTGGGCAATATTGCGTCTCTAGGAACAGACAGTGACACTGATTGGCTCCTTTAAAGAAGCAATTTTGCAGCAGTTATGGATGAAATAAGCACCATATTTTTGCAACATTATACCTATAAGGTATATACTTAGCATCACATAACCGGGTACAATTTGGTTACTTAACTACTTTAAACCTTGAATAATGCGAACTAATGCAAGCCTGTTTGCTCAGTATATCAAACTTATGCTGTTGTTGCACTCTGCAAAGTAAATAGGATTGGTGTAATTTGGATCCTGTGAATCATGAAATGTGTGTGTGGATTTTTATGAGTTTTGAAATGTTAATGTAGAAGTTAACTTATAGTTGTGTTTGAATGACACACTAAAACCAAATATTTACCCAATTACCTTTCCAATAAGGTGAGCACTATCAGTATCTATCAAACAAACCCTAGAGGCAAGAGTATACATCTGCATGAAGGAAGAGGTAAAAATATGATATACATTTGTCTGGATACGTTTTATTCAAAACTTACTCTGAATACGTACTTATTCACATAATCTATAAGAATAAGATATGCTTCTTACCAGTACACAAAGCCTCAAAAACAAGAGCATGCTACTTACATTTCTAAAGTATGCACCATATCTTTAAAAAAATGTAAGAGGATTTAACAATTTGTTTGTATGCATTTAAACGAATAGGCTCACATATTTCCATGCGTACGATATTCATGTAGCAGTGACGTCATCATGAATCATCAAAAAGATATGTTTCTAGCATAGACATGAATTTATCTAAATTCTAAATATGTCTTACAATTATAGGAGTTTGTTTTATAATGACGATGTCAATTGTCTTAAAGTCCTTATCACGACATGTCTTGGGGTTCACACTTATTTAAATCATGAGATTCTTGGCGCTTAGATTACGACTATACAATTTATTATGGTTGGGATACTTAATTGACATACGCATACCGTATACAGGTATACGGGCATTTCGATGAAAACATCTAAATACAAGGTATGATTATAATATAAAAAAATCGAACTTGATACCAGCCCTTATGGGCTACCAATGGAGACTATAGGCAGAATCGCAGTTATGTATTCAGATTTTGTTTTGGGTGATATACGCATTCCGACTGATTTGGGATCAATTCGAGTCCCTCGAGCTGAGATTCCGGAACTGCAATGAGCAAATCATCATGATGACTAACAAAGTGACTGAGAATAATACATGCACCAGTTTCTGTTTCGTTGTTCTATACACAGAAAGTTGTTGCGTTTTCCAATCCTCTGTAGGCACACAGTGATTTGCAGATCACCTTTGGCTATAACGCCATGGTCGCGTGCAAAATGAATGCAGCTTATCTAACTTGTAGTTTCCGAAGAGGGGACTACCGTGCTAATATATATTAATCGGATGATAGACCCCGTCAAAGATTAAATTGCGGATATCGTATACCATTTAGTCCATGGGCCAGGCCAGATATTGGTACCATCTGAGGTGGCAAAACCTTTTTGGTGTCATTTTGTTTGTCGGGCATAGATATGCTTATCAAGCTATGATAGCACTTCCAAATGAGTAGCTTAGTCATAGTAAATGAATTTTTAACCAATTTGGTCTCGTTGTTATATCCCTAATACTTCTGAATCGAAACTAACCGCCATACAAAGAAGAGCACTGTCTTCTGTATGTTCCATAGAGCTGTAAATTGCAGCTCTGTGGTATGTTCACAGGTGTTCTGTTGTAAACGCGGTGCGCTTAGTCTTTATTCAAGGCAGCGAAGGGAATATCCAAAGGTTATGATGTCCACAGCGCTTAGTCTTTATTCTAGACGGCGAAGGGAATACCCAAAGCGTATGATACAGTGTATATCCTTTTATCTAAAAACAACAACAAACAACAAAAGCAATTCCTTGTGAATTTTACCGTATCTTTCAATTATTTATCATTTTCCGGCGAAAACGCTACGGTTAAAACGCTGATACCACGCCAATGTCGCTTTATTTCCCTCCAACAATATAAGATAATGCAAAAACAATGTACCGGTACACTACGATACATTATAATGAATGATATTGTAAATGAACAAAGTGATTTTTGTTTAAAACTGATGTATTTGCTGATAGGGTAGTATAAAAACAGTATAGATAATCTCTTTTATGAGGAACTTTAGATATGATAACGGTACATTGGTCTAGATAAAGACTAAGCGAACCGCGTGACAGCTGTGGACATTATAACCCTTTGGATATTCCCTTCGCTGCCTTGAACAAAGACTAAGCGCACCGCGTTTACAACAGAACACCTGTGGACATACAGAAGGCAGTGCTCTTCTTTGTATAGCCGTTTAGTTTTGATTCAGAAGTATAGGGATATAAAAACGAGACCAAATTGGTTAAAAATTCATTTATTATGACTAAGCTACTCATTTGGAAATGCTGTCATAGCTTGATAAGCATATCTATGTCAGACAAACAAAACGACACCAAAAAGGTTGTGCCACCTCAGATGGTACCAACAACCCATTTTTCGGGTCTTGGCCCATGGACTACTTAGCAAGAATGAACCACAAACAGGAAGATATGTCTTTGTAATGGTAATTACGTTTCGACATCCCAACCAATAAGAGATAGGTTAGGTGAATGTTAAAGACACGGGGATACACGAATAGAAATTGTGCAAAAAAAAATTGAAATAAAACGAACATTATTCTAATAGGCATGCCTGGGCAGTAATCTGATGTATCTATTGATAAAGAATTCTATTTGAAGATTCATATCAGTTTGCTTTGTCAGAATCATGAGGAAAAGTGATAAAATAAACCGGCTATCCAGGGTACAGTTTAAACGCTTTCACATGAAACAGCTCTGATTAAGATTAACACTTTTGCACAATAATATTTCTGTTCAGAATTGACTTTTGCTTTATATGTTTTTATCTTAAAGTATAGGATTTCATTTCATTTAATAGATAAACAAGCAAAATATAGCCAAAATTATGTTAACAGTCCAAAATGAATCTTCAGATTGCTCAGCGAGACGGCGACATCGAATCCCGATCAGCGAAGGCACAAATGCACCTGTGGAATTGTTTTGTACAGCAATAGAAATCTGACGACTATTTGAATAATTACAGCCAGTTGGAACTTCATCTGTTAAACCTCCTAGGTTATGTGTACAATGTGATTGTTCAATACCAGACAAGCAATCAGGTATTCTACGTTAGTTATTTTTTAGTAGACCCCTTTCATCATGGACTCAACTTAATTTGAAAATATACTCTCGATGAATGATTATAGAATATGAAAGAAAATTAAGTTTCCTGATATCAAAAAATATATGTTCATAATATCAGCACAAGGATATGTAATATTGCATTTTAGTGTCGAGCAACACCATAGGAGGTCTTTGTTTTGAGACTAGTTTGGGGCGCAATATTGCACCGTCAATGACCGTGGCAAGATCGAACCCAAAATGAACCATATGAGAAGCAAAGTTCCACCATTTTCTCAAATCGTGTAGTTTGCACCCATTTTCGCGACTTCGAACCCTTCTAGCTCCTTTATTGAACCATTTTTTCTTAGTGTGTACAGCCTTTGTACAATCTAACTTACTCAGTTCCTTCAAAGAAAATTCAACAGAAATATCCTCAAAAACAAATCTAGATTGTGCCTGTTTTAAACTGTATAACCGAGAATAATTAGTCTGAGTCTCATCAGAATTACTTTCAGAGGCACATTTTCCTACATTACTAAACATTACATTAAACTCAGTTGCAATTTTATGGGGATCGGTTACTAATTCATCTGCTACCGTAATATTTAACACTGTACTCAATTTCTTTTCATCAGGTAATAATTCGTTCAAAAATTTCCATCCCCTTTTTCGATCATTGCTATTGCACATCATTTAGTTGATCACGATAATATGCTCGCTTTAACCTCTTATATTGTTAGCTTTGTTTCTGAAATACTTGTATTGGTCCCAATACTTCAGATCCTTTGTTCTGTTAAATGTCCGTTTATTAAAATCTCTTTCTCTGGCAATTTCCAGATATTGGCTATTTATCCAGGGTGATCCTTTAAGTTTTTTACGAACTGTTATATACGGAGCGTGTTTATCACACAGCTTTGAGAACAAAAATATAATTTTTTTTTCAGTTTTGAGTCTACATCGTCTTGTGGCAGAAACACATCATTCCAATTTATATCCGCTAAATCACACAAAAAAGCGTTTTCATCAAAAGTTCTAAATGATCGAAAACAAAAAATTTTAGGAGTTAATCTTGGAGATATAGCCTTTAACAACACATACACCAACGAATGGTCACTGATGCCTATTGACTGAACACCACATTGTAATTCTCCAAAGGAATTTGAAACACAAATTAGATCAATTAACGTGGTGCTATTCGGGGTTACTCGAGTTGGTTCTTGAACTAGTTGTTGCAATCCCATCAACCTGCACAAGTTATTCAGTTTCTTTGACAGGGGATTGACTGTTAACATGTTACAATTACAGTCCCCGAGTAATACAATTCTATCAGAAACAGAGGTGACATTATCAAGATGGTTTTCCAATACATCAAAAAAAGACACAGAGCTGTTAGGTGGTCTGTAAATAACACCTACTAAGAGGCTAGTCTCATGTCTAGGCTTCAGTTCAATCCATAAAATTTCTAAATCATCTTGTTCTAAATCAGATCTTCTTGTGTATGGTATGTCTTCACAAATATAACATCCAACTCCCCCTCCGTATTGCTCTCTGTTTTTTGTTTCAAGTTTATAACCATCAATTAATACCGTGCTACAACATACATCTTTTTCTAACCACGTTTCTGAGAGCGACATCAGATCATAGGGAGACTGTTTTAAAAAATGTCCTAACTCATCCTTCTTATTTCGCAAACTTCGTATGTTCAAATGTGCTACCTTCATTCCTCTCCGTCCGGGAAATTTATCATCAAAAATTTGTTCAGAATTGAGTTTGCTTTCACTTTCCTGCCCAGTTTTGTGTGCAGTTGCACTCTCATGGTTTTCTGGGAAAATATCACAACAATACAGTAGATAAGAAAATAGACATTTAGAGCATTGCCAGTTCACGAAATTTTCAGTGGGGTCGTCATATACATGCTTTGATATACCTGCGCATTTTGTATGTACCCATTCATTACACAGTACACATAACAAAGCCTTTTGATTACTTTTAACTGATTGTTTACAGAGAACGCACGGGTATGAGATAACCATACACACCAAATGAGGACTACACAATACAAAATATCACAAAGTTGAATGAAAAATTGTCATACACTACAAAGTGTTTGTACACTTGTTCGGGTAAAGTTTAACTAACGTTCAAGTCGGACAGTTTGGCAAGATCGCTCTCTCGAGATACCTTGGTGCGTCCACCTTTGGAGTCTTTGACGATGATCACACCGTCTTGTGTCCATATTTGATGGGTTCTGTTCCTGATGGCTTTCTTTATCCTCCAAAAGAGATTCGACCGCGTTTTCGTTAAGTTTTCATTGATGAACACGGGGATGGCTGACGAAGAATCGCGAAGTTTCCTCCTGGCGCCGTAGACCTTTTCACGGATCCTGTAGTTCGTGAATTTCACAATGATGTTCCGATGTCGTTTCTTTCGTCGAGAAGGTATGTTGGGCGGTCGGTTGTCTGGACCACCGTCAGGCAGAGGAGATCCCAGGCGATGACTCCGATCGATGTCTCCATCGTCCAGTTCGACGTCGAGCTCATTTCGGCAGATGTCCTTGATGATGACGTCTGTACTTTCGCCATCCTTCTCCTCCACCCCAGCGAATATCAGGCAGTTCCGCCTGGAGTATTGCTCCGAGTCGTCTATGGCTGATTTCAGACTTTTGACGTCTTTCTCAAGCGCCGCGATCTTGGAGTCGCGAGTCTCAATTTCGAAGTTTAGCGACCGCTTCACCTCGTCACACAGAGATTCATGTACGTCATGGAGCAGCTTCGATTTAATGGAGTTCACAAGCTTTTGGACGAAGGTCGAGTCCGTGAGGAGATTTTCAATGACCGATTGAATGGCGGACGTTAGATCTGAATCTTCCCAGTCACATTCGTCTTTCAGAATTTCAGCGGCTTTTTCAGGGTCCAGGTTACGATTTGCTCCCGGGGGTCCGTCGGGCTTGGGCTTTTCATTGCGCCGTTGTCGTCTACTCGCTCCCGATATTTCAGCTCTTGGCCGCTTTTCCTATTCAGAAGTACACGGTTGGCGGAGCACCGAGACACACACGTTCACTCACGGTCACTCATCATTGGCTCATTATTTATCATTAATCACTAACTTTTATATCATTAATTTCCTTTTATATCGTTGTTTATGCAAGTCAAACGACTCTGTTGCAAACATACTTTGTATTTTTCCCATGTTCATGATTATGTAATTTATGGATATACTAATTTGCAGAAAACAAAGTATCTATCAAACAAACAAACTCCGGAAGAACAAAAAAAAAGAAAAAAATGGAGTGCACAAAGCAGTCGGAGTCATGATGTTATTGAAAAGAAAAATATAAGGACTAGAAGAAAATTCAAGAAATTTCTAACAACATTAGAATACTTGACTACCAATTATTCTATACATGTAAATGCCGTGTCACACCTTTCAAGGTAAGCCTTGCGTGCGACTTGCGAAGAACAATTTTTACTACCCGGAAGTCCCCACAGACGACCTGCACATGACAGTACCTAGCACGTATCTCACCCGTAATCGACCGGAGGTGCGCACGCAAATCATTTTTAACCGAAACCCTGTTTAGGCCCTGTCACACCTTTCCGAGCAAGCTACGCAGGCTTGTTGCGTGTGGGGATTTTCAAGCAAACCGGACGATTTCTGCTGGTGGACAAGGATTTGGGCGAGTTTTGCATGTGTCTTACTTGCTGGACGCGTTCTACTTAAGTTCTACTTGCGGGTATCCTGCGTGACATACGTGCCAGGCACGTGGGGGCTGACAACCCAGTGAAGGAATTCTTCTGAACGAATGGCAGAAGTCCCACAGAATGTCATTATCTTGGTCGCATACGGGGACTGCAAAGTACCTGCGTGGGAGTTGCTTGCGAGGTGCTGCCGCTAAGGGCCTCCTACTGGCGTTCTGCGTGGACCTCTGCAGGCAATCCCGCGACTCACCCGGAAAAAGTTTTGGTCATGCTCAAAACTTGGCTAAATGGGTTGGGCTAAACTTGGCTTTGGTAAATCTGACATGCGTGCGCACCTTCAGGTAACCACGGGCAAGATGCGCGCTAGGTACTGTCAGGTACGGACCAACTGCGGAGAAATCCAGGTAGCAAATTTGTTTCCCGCAAGTCAACCCCCCAAAATTCCCTAGATACGGTGTGGCAAGGCCTTGAGCATGCTCAAAACTTGTTCCGAGTGAGTCGCGGGTTTCGTCCGCAGGTACACGCAGAACACCAGTAGGAGACCCTTACCTGCAGCACCTTGCAGGTAGCTCCAACACAGGTACTTTCAGTACCCTTAAGTTACTCGTAACAGAAAACGGATAGGTTTTAAAGTTCTCACAAAGGTCACACGGAATACACGCAAGTAGAAAGTAAGTAGCACGCGTCTCGCAGGTAAGACACAAGTGCAAAACTCGCAAACATATTTGTCCGCCCGCAGAAAATTCTCCTGCGTGTTGGAAAATCTCTACTCGCAACAACCCCGTGTAGCTTGCCCGGAAAGGTGTGACACGGTTTGTTACCTTGCCAAATGTACAGTCACCTGCTGTTGTAAATGGTAAAATTCTTTATTTTCACACAAATAAGGAAATGAAAAGAAATGTAATAAAATGAAATTTGTTCGAAATAAACGATGTTTTTTAATACCCCCGTCACACTTATTCGGAATCAGCACGAATCAAGCAGAACCAGCCGGAATTAAAGATTTTCCAAATTCGTGCCACATTCGGGAGAAAAATTCAAATTCTAACAGTTTGGTAGGGAATGCTCTTCGAATACTTGGAATCCTTCTCGAATCATTCTTGCACATTCCGATGGTCGGAAAGCGTCTCGCATGCAGTACAAACTCATTTCGAATGCGGTCAGAACGTTCCAGGAATGGCTACCAAATATACTTTGAATGTTCACGAATTCAAACAGAATGCAGCCCGAAAATTTGGAATACACTTAGAATGTACTTAGAATGCAACAAGAATGTCCCGTGTGTGTCAAGAATGCCGCCGGAATGGTCTCCGATAGCGAATAAAATGGTGATTTTCACCAGTCTCAACCCGATCATCCTTGAACCATATTGCTTTGCTACAGATTGCTGTCCTCCAGCAAGACCTTCTTGAAAGAGAGTGTCTAGGCTAGTTACCCCCTGGGCAATTACCCCAGACCCTTCCTGTGACCCTAACCTTACTCCTAATCCTGAACCTAATCCTAACCCCAACCCAAACTCTTACCCTAAAGCTAACCCTAATCGTAATCTTTACTCTAACCTTTTCACTAACCAGTATTTAACTGGGGTAATTGTGTGAGGATTTGAGCATTTGAGATATTTTGGCAGAATTTGAGGTGCAACACCGTTCCGATTCTCCCTCATTTGAGATGAGATTGTTTCAAATGCTCTCAGAATGCCGTCAGAATATTTAGAATGCCGTAGGAACATTTAGAATGCAATCAGAGTCCAGTTAGAATACCCTTCGAATAAAAATCGATTTTTCTCCACTTCGAATGCTCCTCGAATGTTTTAAGCATGCTTAAAACATTCGGGCTGGGCACAAGAATGGGCCCGAATGTTCGGAACGCGCTCAGAATGTTTAGAATGCACTTCGAATATGCAGGAAGGCAGGAAGAATTTTCATTCCAACGGCATTCCGGCTCATTCTGCCTGTATAGTGTGACGGGGGTATAACTTTGGTGCTGACGATAAATACAAAAACAAAGTGCTGTAATAGGTCGTACTCACACGTGTACATGTCATAAGGGCAGACCCCGCGGATGTCGTACTATCAGACTCGCCTTTCGATGGTGCTTGGTGCAAAGGCTCGACAATAATCCCTTGGATTGCTCCTTCCCCGCTCACATGTACGGACACATCACTTAAATCACGGCGGCCTCTATACATGTCGGAATCTGAAAAATAAAAGAATGTCCAATCACCTTTCATGACTGATTTCAATTCCCTTGGTTTAAGGCCTCGGCACACCGAGCACGGTAACGGCAATGGTCAAGTTTTTTGTTATGGTGCGCTAAAAGGAATCGTGTCTGGTCAGTTCCCCGGTTATTAGGTAAACAATTTATTTTAAGTTGTAAGTATCAAAGCTTATGTCCTCAAAGGCAACTTTTTTGAAAGATGTAAAAAAAATAGATTGATTGAAGAGGAAATAGCTAAAAGCAAATATAAATTTGATTTGCATGGGGCAAAATGGAGGAAAATAGCAAAAATTATATCTTTATAGAAAGTCAAATGCCTTTCCCACTTTCTTCTTCCTTTCCCTTGCTCCGATGGTCCTCTCTTCCTCACTGCGGTTTATATTCCTTTTTCTAATTCCCTCCCTCTCTCCCTCTCTTTCTCTCTCTATCTCTCTCTCTCTCTCTCTCTCGTAATGGCGTTCACTGCAGTTTATGGTTATGAAACAATTGTTCTGTCCTGCATTATCATCCCAAAGATTGCAGCGTCGAATACCATCCCCCCCCCCCCCCCCCCCCGGCCGGGAGAAGGGACAGGAGACTTGGCATTTTCAGCCCAGGGCTGGGTGTATGTTATCGTAGAAAGGAAGTTACTGAGAGTGCATAAATGAGCTAGGTGAATAGTACCTTTGTCTTGGTTTTTCTTTTTTTTTAAAGATTGTAGTGTGTGTTTTTGCGCCTTTGGTTTGTTTTGTCTGGTCTTTGGTAATATTTAGTGTTTCCGTTGAAGGCTATTTTTTCTTTTCTTTTTTTCTTTTCCCTCGTTTTCTGTGTATACGATTCTTGAGTTATTGGTGTTAACGTGTGTTAGAGAGTATAGTCCAAAAAAGGATCAGACGCCTGATAATTTTACTATCATTGACTGCTATCAAATGTCTGTTTTGTGATGTCAAAACTGTAATATGTCATATGACTTATGAAAAAGCACGATGTTCTTTGATCTGATCAATAAAATCCAGAAATACAAAAATAATTTTGATACAGAGCAAATCTTCCACTGGGGATTTTGTTGTTCTTGATTTTCGCATTAGAATTAAAATTTTAGATGTTTTTGTACCGAATTATTATTTTTTTAAACCGGAGCAGACATGGTTCATTCTGAAGCACCATAGTAAAAGGCCGGACCGTTGCCGTTACCGTGCTCGGTGTACCGCGGCCTTAAAGCATGATTAATGTAGACGCATAGTGGATGTAGTGGCGTAATAATATGCACAGCTTTATACATACGTATATATACTCTAACCCATAGATATTTTTACACATATACAAACATTTAGCATAAGTATTGCTTGACCCAAAATACACTTTAATTTCAAGTAAGTCGCTTTTATCATATTCCCGTACCTATCTCTTATCTTACCATATTTGATAATAATGTATGCCTCGAACAGCCCAAACAATTCAATGGGCATCAATGCATATGGAATAATCGTGTTTTTTTTTTTCAAAGTATACAACACGTACAACGTCAGACTGATTTGGTATGGTGAGAAAGATGGGGATTTATTTTTTTTTCCAATCTACAAACATTGACTTTTTTTCGAGATTGAATATTGATAGAAATACTTACATAGGTCTCCTTTCAGTCTTATTGTGAGTGTTTTGCCAATCCTTACGTATATCTTCCGGTCTAATCTGTGCATTTCGAGCGATGAGCAAGGAAAGACCTTTTCCACGACCATGTTCTGCAGGTCCCTGAGATCCAATATCTCTGAATTATGCTTGAAAAGTAGATTTACAAGACGCAGTTAGTGTATGATCATGAAACATGCAACGCAGGCATGACAGGTATATTTGTCTTCAGTTAATCTCATAGTACATTGCTGGTTTTTGGTGATAGTTCCCTATACACTCCGGTTAATACAGTAAAGGAATGTACAGAAAATAAGATGGAAAGAAGAAGTACATTATTCCTTTGACTGTCTTACTAGTCCTCGACAAATTAAGTTAACTCTTCACACGTGTTGAATATTAACGGGGAAAAAAATCCAACAAACAATTGGACAAAAAGCGTTACATACGATATATTAACTCGATTAATGAAAAATATATGACTAGAATTAGTTTTGAAAAGTGCTTAGGGGCCTATGAGTTATTTGCTCAGAAAAAAAGAATACATAGTTACAGAAAAGACCACATGAATATTAAACAGTTGAGAGAAAGAATAGGAAAATGACCAAGTATTTAAGACTCCCACTTTAGTGGGAGAGCAATAATGGAATAAGGACTAAAATCAAGAAAAAAATAAATGTTTAAGGAAAAACAATGAAAGCACCACCATCAAAGCTGTTATCCAATTTGACTCTTCAAAATACGAAGAGTCATTTTTGATTTTTTTTTCTGAAGGAAAACAAATGACACTTTGAGATTGATTGCAATTCGTCGAATTTTCGTTAAGACACTTTTTATGTTGGTCATGCAGTAAGATCAACAATTTGTAGAATACAATGAATGACCTTAATGTTTGAGCCAGTGAGCAAGGATTTTATTTCTCCACATCATTTAAATTTGCTTCATGAAAATTTACCCGGGCATCAACTCCGTGTATCCTAACGCATTATTGAGAATAGAGAAAACATCTCCTCAATTATTTTGATGGAATGACTAGTCGAGTTAGAAAATGAAGAGTCTGTCCTGGCATCTCCGTTTTATTTGATATAGTTTACAGCAGGCGATATGTGGCATCAACATATCGTATTCTCTAAAATTGGCGGACGTCCATTGGCGCGACGCCGGACAAGCCCAGGAAAGGTTGCGGAAGCAAATTCTGTCCGCGTCAGACGCGGAATAAGTGTGTGAATCGGCTTGTCCTGGGACATTCCTAGGACTGTCCGCGGACTGACCGCGGACATTCCTAGGAATCAATCCGGAAGAGCGCGAAATACCTCAAAATATGCTAATCGTAGCCGGGCAGTGCGGAAACATCTAGGATTACACCAGAAATGGACGCGGACAATCCGGATGCCTTCCGGACAACATAAGTTAGACATGCGGACAAACTGCGGACAATACCAGGTAAATGGAAAGGTATAAATTTGGCGCTGATTTTGAATTTTCCTCATGAGCTTTATCCATCGTGAAGTACATGTTTAGTCTGATACTTCTGCAGAGCATGCCAAAATGATACTAATCTTTAAATTTGTTTTTCTTTCTCTCATTTTTAATGAGTTGTGCATCTCTAACTATCTCATATTTTGATCACTTAGAACAGTTTGCAATGATTCAAGTCCGAGAAGTTATTTTTTTTTTTTCGTGCTGAGAGCTTACTATTGTCAAAGAAGTGTAAAAATGGGGAAATATTTTTAACCTACTTTTATTTTTATTTTTTATTTTTTGGTTTTTCAGCTGGGCTGTCAATTGGGCAATCGAGTTTATTTGCAACTAAAAAAAAAGAGAGAAGATGAAATTATTAGGTAATAACAACTACGAAAATCATTCAGGTAAAAAATATTTCTGAAATGATTTGCGATGCTTAGAGTGTACTTAAATATATACACTCAGCAAAAAAAAAAAATGAAACACTTTTTCGAGTTCATAATTTTCATTAAAGATCTTGATGAAAATCAATGTTTTAAACGTACCATTTTATCAAAGGTGATTTAATTGGCTATTAACCTAGTAGGTCAATATAACACAAAACCTTAAGCATGGGTGGAAAATTAATTTGTGTCCTCCAAGGCACAAAATTAAACATTGCAAAAATTGACGTATTGCCTTTCATTTGCAAATGCCCTTTAAGATAACAATGATAACAAAAGACCAGTTTAACACAATGAAAGACATGAATGAAATAGCAAAATAAGATTTCGTTCTCTTTATCTCTTTAAAACCTCAAACAAAGTCAAAGTGGGAAACTAAAGGGGAAATTGATTATTTAAACTCAAACTTCAAATGGCATAGAGAACAAGGGCACAAATATGATTAAATGAACACAATACAGTTCTTTCATTCATTCAGTTTAGTTATATAAGAATAGATGAAACAAATTCAAGAACCAAATATAATTTAACGTTTTCTTGATTTGAGAAATCAATTCCAAACCCTATCATTTGTCAAATTTGCTTTTTCTCTCATTTCACTTGAATTTTGATTTGACAGAAAAATCTTCATTTTCCTCCATTATCTTTAGCTTTCATCGTTATTTTGGGCTTCAAAGATATTACATTGTAATGAGACCATAGGTATATTTTTGCAATTGAATTCATGGTTTTAATTGTGTTTGTCTTTGTTCTAATATAATGTATCACAGAAGAGCATTTACGTATGAATGACAACTTGTTCATTTTATATAACATATTAACATTTAGCCCAAAATTCTATGAAAAATGTAAACTTGAAAAAGTGTTTACATGCACTTTTTTTCTGAGTGTATTTTCACCTACTTTTGTAGATTTTCAGCTGGGCTGTCACATGGGACAACCTAGTTTGTTCGCAAATAAAATAAGAAAACAACATAAAAGGAAATTTACCATAGTAGGTAATGGCAACCATGAAAGTCACTCAGATGAAAAATAATTTCTGAAAAGATCAAATCATCATAAACGTACTATGAGGTGAGAGGGGCACACAAGTGATTCCTCCTCTTTCTGGTTGCTATTGTCACAGTCTCTGCTGCCTTCTTCTTTGCCTTCTTGGACCGGAAACTCCTTACATTTACCTGTTCTTCATCACTAGACGAAATGTGTGGTTGTGATGGGGATATTTGCATGGGGACCTCGCCTCCCTTCTTGCTCTTTTTGCGTTTCATTGGCATGACGCTCGCGGAACGTGTCGACACTTTCGTGTCTGGATCACGAAATGTCCGCATCGGTTCCGGACACTTGCATACGTGACCGTGCACCACAAAACAAACAAAAAGTCGCATCACTTGATTTTAAGTGAGGACTCAAAAAAGGTGAAATGGTTCAACCAAGTCAATTTTGAGTTTTTCATATTTTCTGAAAGAGCTATCCTTCTTCTACATTACTCTTCAGTTTGGTATCCTAACATGAATGGGAAAATGTGTTTTTAGCAGTTTTTCTACAACCCTTTTTGGGGGAAGAGTAGAATAATCACGTATGACCTAGAGGCCGCTTTTCATGTCTTGAAATTACTTTGCACACTCTTCACTTTTAAGTCTAATAACTTTTGAAAGGATGACGCTATTGCTTGAAAGTTAGCATTAATCATGGGCAGAATGTGCTAATAGAACATGCTTAATTTCAGCTTAATCTGATGATTCCTTCATTGTTGTTGCTCCAGTGGTTTACATCCTGTGTTTTGTCCCTTTCATGGCACAGCTAGCACGGCTTGGTACAGATTAAGCGCTTGAATAGCAATAGACCCTGTACTTCAGAGCCTCTTTTCTCAGTTCACACTTTTCCAGAGTGTGTGCTTTCTTTCCAGTATTTAGGTAGGTTAGGGGAGTCCATTTGAATTGAGTTATACATCATTTTAAAGCTTAGAGTCTGCTCTTTTAGAATCTGCCCTTAAACTAAAAATCCATGTCTGGCGACTTTTTGTTTGTTTTGTGGTGCATGGTCACATATATAGATCCGCATCGGCTCCACGCTGTCCTATGCCCCATTCACACAGTGCTTTACGATGGTTTACGTCCGCCGCGGATAGATAACTGTCCGTAAAGAAACGCAAAATGATGGCGCCAAACTTGCGAAATCTTGAAATGTTCAAAATTTCGCAGAGGGACTCCACGGATGCAGACTTACGCAAGTAACCATAACCAAACGTAACTATCCGTAACTGAACGTAACTACCCGTAGCTTGGACGTAGACCATCCGCAAAATATTTTACCTCCCGTCCGTTTGCGTTCGTTTACGTCCACCGTAGGAATCCGAAATTAACCGCAAGTTAACGTATCACAACAGTTTCGTCCGCTTACGGATATTTGCGGACAGTTACGGATGCTGCGGACGATTACGTCCTTCGGCGTTTTCCGTTTTCCACTCGCAATGGAACACAGAGACCCATGGGAAGCCGCACTACTCGTGTTGCTAAGTTGCAGCGCATTTACCTGAAGGAATGCTACAACACAGTCGGAGCTGTGGAGAGGCAGAACCGCATGGTCGATCGTCATTTTAGATGGCACCCATATACACATGATATCGGTTGACCCTTGGGGCTGAACTTTTTTCTTGCACTCTTTGAATGTATATTTTTCGAAAAAGGCAATATTTTGGGTAGGGGATGGGGTGACAGCATTTTATTCACATTTCTGGCCGGGGAAGGTGTGGGACAGCGATAAACTATACAAAATGAGAACGAATTTAGTATTTCTCTATAGTCTTACCCACTTTACGCTCCATGGAATGTGTATTACATTTTTTTTAATATTGTACTTGGGTGTAGGAGGGGTGTTTGAAAGTCCTAATGGCTTTTTTTTTGGGGGGGGGGAATTTAATAAGCATTGGTATATTATAAAAATATCCTTAACATAACCCAGTAAGTCATGAATATCACTGCACAACGACAGCGTAACCACAGTTTGTCTATTCCATGACTGTAAGTAATCTTTCCTTACTCTAATGTTTAACTTATCGATCTATATCGTATTTTATTTGTGGTATAATTTTGTTATGTATTCTTCACATTTATAATGTTTATTCATATTTGAGTTGCACAAATAAAATTCAAACTTTAAGTTCAACGTTTCATATATCTTTTATTACTGTACAGCAAATTAAAGGAATACGAAAATTTTAACAACTTGTATGTAATTTAACTTCAGTTTTCCACAGTGTACAGTGTAAGACAGTCCAATATGTGATAACCTTGCTGTCATAACACACTGAATTGGCAGGGATCGTCAGAGAAAACCATATTGTCCATAATTATTTATAACAATCTGTAACTATCCGTAACTATCCGAAAATATCCGCAACTCTCCGCAAGTGTTCAGATCTAATATGTGCCAATTCGTAAGAATATCCGCAAGTGGGGGCAAGTATTCGCATCTGGTCGTATCTGTCCGTATCGCCCGCATTTGTTCCCCGTACGTTTTGTACAAATTTTCTGGTGACGGCAAAGGATCCGCGGGAGTCCGCAGAAAAAAAAAGACTTTTTTGGACGTAACGCCGGACGCAGAGCATTATGTGACTGGGGCTTAAAACATTCTGGTGTCTATCGCTTTCATTCGCGAAGCTTTCCCACACCGCGGGATTCTTTCAGGAGCGTCTGCGGAAAGTGCGGAAGGGTTTCGGACAGGCGGGATGTCTTGAGGACATCGTCAGGACAAGTTGCCGAAGGTGTCAGGAAGTCCATTGCCCCGTCCAAATTTTGGTCTCGATTAAAATTTGGACGCGGAAATTTCTCTATATCCCGAGGGTGCGGAAATGCCCGGTCATGTTTAGGACCGTGAGCGGACACTTTCAGGAACGTGCGGACAGGTTGCCGAAGGAGTGCGGAATACCAAACTTGCTTTCCGGGTCTTGTCCCTTGTCCGCGCCCTAGTGGACGCCTGGTCTCAAGAGCGTGTGCGGAAGGAGCGGAAGGGTTCCGGACAGGCGGGATGTCCTCACGACATCGTCAGGACAAGTTGCCGAAGGTGTCAGGAAGTTCATTTCCGCGTCCAAATTTTGGTCTCGATCAAAATTTGGACAATTCGGACATGTTTAGGACAGTGACCGGGCACGTTCAGGAACGTGCGGACAAGTTGCCGAAGGAGTGCGGAGTACCAAATTACTTTCCGGGTCTTGTCTACGTGTTGTCCGCGCCCTAGTGGACGCGTGGTCAAAGCAAATTGCTTTGAGAAGCAGCTGATAAGTGCAGAACCAACAACAAAAAGCTCTTTAGCATTCTATCCGACATCGTCATCGAAGCAATAAAGTGGAATATGGAACTCTAGACACCGGTAATTTTGCAGCGAGCTATATATGGTAGTCTTGAAATGACTGTGTATAATTACAGGAAAGGCATACCTCTCCACAGGCTGACAGAGAGCAGTATTTGACATTGAGAAGCACAGGGCACTTCGAGAAGACATTATCATCCACTCAACATGTGTTTGGCACTATGGTGAAGTAATCGAATAGCACAAATACACAAAAACAATCCCAGGAACTATAAACGGAAAATCACTTCCGACATTTCTTTCATGGGTGATGTGCACGGCTTCTTTAATTGCGTTTCTTTGCAAGACAAGTTGTACTTAAAAAAAACAGAGTTGAGGTTAAAACACATAGTGAACGTCATAATTAGATCTAAATTTAATGCAAAAGTATAATTCAGTTTACACAATTGTTTAAAAGACACCATGGAGCTACGTTTAGCTCCACGGAGACACTGAGTTTTACCAAGCTACCAGGTGGTTTTCGATAGCGTCTTCTTGGATACACGAATATGTGTACATTGACATAAAATATATAACTTAAATGTTAAGCGCAAGACGTAATTGTTATACTGGGTATTAATCTACCATTGCTGTAATTGCAGATATTCACTGTTCTTCCATAGGTCATGGATCTTTCGGTTACGCCGTCTCCAATGGAAAACACGAAAAATATTGAGCTGGAACAAATTGAAACATGAACTTTCTTCCTTGAGCACTAGTGAGCCCCATATTTTTGCTTTAGTTTTTTTTTTTTTTAATGAAAACATTCAGAGTAGAGATTATCAGGAAAGATACTTTATATTAGCTAACACACATATATACATAACTACTGATTGGATTTCTTTGTTTCATCATTGCCAGACTGAAGGTTCATGATAAGTCAGATGTCCATGTTAAAAACGAAAGTTTAGTAGAGTCAGGGAGGTGAGATGAAAACGTCTTACCTCCCTAGCAGAGTAAATATATTGTTATATATATATATGTCTATATATATATATATACATATATGTATATATATATATATATATACATATATATATATGTATATATATATATATATATATATATATATATGCATATATGTATACATATATATATATATATATATATATATATATAAAAGGGTGTGTGTACGTGTGTACTTTATGTCGAAACTTAATTCAACTCACAAGCGGAAGTCCCGATACATTATCACGTCATTTGGGGGAATCCTAAGGCCATCAGCTCTTTCTTGGGTTTTTTTTTTTGTCTTTTTTATAGTCATCTACTGATGATGATCTAAACAATTCAAACTATTGTATTGTATATCATCATTCACCCATTCTTACCATAACATTAAACAGACAAGCTTTAAAAAATCAAACTATATGATAAAGCATGGAAATTAATTGCTTGCCGCACACGATCTACGTACAAGATTCTTTTGTGTCTATAAAATCATTTTTTTTTCATTCACGCATTAATCATTCTGCAATTTTTTTTTTTCTGATCGTTGATAATAACATGAAAATAGATCAACTGACATGAAAATCATTTTTAAATCTAATCTGTAATAATGGGAATGAAATGAAATGCCCTATTGTTTGGAATAATTATTTAACCACTGTTATCCGAAGTAAAACTTCTTTGTCTGCATCTAAAAGAAAATGTAGAGAAGATGTATTCTCACAATTGGTATGTAATTTTATTTTGATTTTACTTTCTGATGTTATATACAGAAACCATTTTTCTGACTTAATTACCAGTAAATCTTTAACAGTACTACCTTTTTTCTTATTCAATTTTTGCCATGTAGGTGCTGTCTTCCAACAAATATCTTTAATCTTCATTTTCCCTGCCTGTCTTTCTCCTTGTCTCCGTTCTTGTTCAATTACATGTATGTCTTCTAACTCGAGTAACAATTTTTTAACAAGTAAACTTGTTAGATGCAGTCCACGAAGGGTTTGACCTCTGATAAGCCAAGTGCCTTTTCTTCACATCTGCTGCATTATCAATGTTTTTACCATTTTCCATTTTAGCCGAGCAGTTCTTGTACTATTCGTGTTTTGAAATTGTATTATGTGTATTTCTGTACTGTTCTGTATATTATGTCTATCTTTGTGAATTTTTAAAAAAAGTGAAATTAATTGAGTTGAAATAAATCAAATGACATGATATCGAAATGTTTTGCCAGCAAATGGTCTACCTATATATCATATCAATATAGTTTCATGTTGTATAAGCATTACCTGCTTAGTTTTGTATGCACTGTCTTCACGAATACAATTTGCAACGAAGTCTGTGTCATCAAGCTTTAGACCACCTCAGGATGCACAATGTGTTAAGGTGTTCACTTACCCTTACTCCAAACGGATATAGGCCTATGTGACAGACTCTGGAGTGAATGTCCTCCACGGAGAGTAGAAACTCAACAGGAAATTCTGTGACTTTCAGGCCGCTTTCATGCAGCTTGTACTGCCGGGTCTGGACCAATGCAAAAGAAAACGTCATCAATACATTTGAATTGAAAACTTGATATTGGCGTCGCCACCAACCGACAAACTATACTAAAGGCCGTGCAAGATACTCGGGCTTGTTGCGAGGAGAGATTTTCCAGCACGCAGTAGAATTTCCCCGGGCGGACAAGAATGTTTGCGAGTTTCGCACTTGTTTCTTACCTACCAGACGCGTGCTACTTATCTTCTACTTGCGTGTATTCCGTGTGACCTGCCTGAGAGCTTTGAAACCGATCCGTTTTCTGTTACGAGCGACTTACAGGTACTGGGAAGTACCTGCGTTGGAGTTGCCTGAGAGGTGCTGCCGGTAAGGGTCTCCTACTGGTGGTCTGCATGTACCTTTGCAAGCGAACCCCCACGACTCACTCGGAACATGTTTTGAGCATGCTCAAGGCCTTGTCATACCGTATCTGGGAAAGTTTTGCCGTTTGACTTGCGGGGAAATTTGCTATCCGGAGCTCTCCGCAGTTGGTCCGCACCTGACAGTACCTAGCGCGTATCTCGCCTGTAGTTGCCCGGAGGTTCTCACGCTAAGTCCCATTTAACCGCAGCCAAGTTTTGAGCATGACCAAAACTTTTTCCGGGTGAGTCGCGGGGATGCCCGGAGAGGTCCACGCAGAATGCCAGTAGGAGGCCCTTAGCGGCAGCACTTCGCAGGCAACTCTCACGCAGGTACTTCGCAGCCAAGATCGTGACATTCTGTGGGACTTCTGCCATATCAGAGGAATTCCTTCACTGAGTTGTCAGCACCTATGCGACTGGTACACAGGTCACACATTATACCCGCAAGTAGAATTTAAGTAGAACGCGTCCAGCAAGTAAGACACATGCTCTGACTCGCCCAAATCCTTGCCCGCCCTCAGAAATCGTCCGGTATGATGGAAAATCCCCACACAGAACAAGCCCGCGTAGCATGCCCGGAAAGGTGTGACAGGGCTTAAACATGGTTGCGGGTGAAAATATTTATTGCGTGCGCACCTCCGGGCGACTACGAGTAAGACTGCACTGTCATGTGCGGGTCATCTACGTGGACCTCCGGGTATAAAAATTGTTCTTCACAAGTCGCACGCAAGGCTTGCCCGGAAAGGTGTGACACGGCCTTAACAAGTATTATAAATCGGCCCACATCCGAGAGCCTGCATACACTGCCAGTTGCATATATAGCAATTGATACTGCAACAACCGCATGTAATGTGATTACAAAGGCAACATTAAACATTGTCAAATGCACTGACTTTAATAGTGTTCTTGATTGTTTTGTGCCATGAAATTCACAATTTCTGTCAACAAGTGTTATTTGAAAACTTGTTACATCACTAACCCTGTCAGATGATTGTCATTGATATTTTTAAATTAGATTTCGGTAAAAAGTTACGCCTGCACAAATGTATCCACCTTGAAAAACATGTGGCTGCAAGTATGACTTCACTGTCTCATTATTACACGTGAAACGTTAAATTGACATAGCCTTTTCATCTCAAATGCGATGTTCACAAACCCCTATCAGGGCCGGCGGACCGGGGGTGGGGAAGGGTGGGAGGCTCCCTCCCCCCCCCACACTTTTATTTTTTTTTTGCAGTATACGAAGGTGTCACCAGATGCCCCCCTCCCCACTTTATAGATACACTCAGCAAAAAAAAAAAAAAAAAAAAAAAAAACGCTTTTTCAAGTTTATATTCCTCAAAGAATATTTATTGGGTGAAAGCTAATGTATTATATACCATATAAAAGATTATTTAATTGGCTATCAACCTGGTAGGTCAACATGAGTGAACACCTTTGTTTTTCTCTTCCAGGGCACAAAAGAAAAAATTGCAAAACTGGACAAGTTGTCATTCATGCGTATGTGCTCTCCCATAGTACAATAAGAACAAGCCAAAAAATTCACACAAAACGAAACATGATTTAAGTTGCAAAAATAAACCTTTGATCTCTATGATATCTCTAAAGCCGAAATGATGAATGAAGGTTACAGATAATGGAGGAAAATAAAGAATCTCATTTCAATTCTAAATTCAAAAGAAATAAGAGTAGTAATAGCTAACCAAAATGGTAGAAATGTGACTTCTTTTTCCAAATTAGGAAATTGTAAATATTGTTAGGTTCTTGAATTTGTCTCATGAATTCTTAAACCACTAGATTGAAAGAAATAAAACAAGAAATTCTGCTCATTTATTCATCTGTATGCTTATTATTCCCTATGTCATTTGAAGTTTGACTTGCCAGAAAATTCTTATTTGCCCCATTCAGTTTCCCACTTTGCTTTCCTTAGAGGTTATAGAGAGATAAAGAGAAGGAAAACTTGTTTTTGCTATTTCATTCATATCTCTTATTGTGTTAAATTAGTCTTTTGTTGTCAATGTTATCGTGAAGGGCATTTGCAAATGAAAGAGAACATGTCAATTTTTGCAATTTTTAATTTTGTGCCTTGCAGGACAAAAACAAATGTGCTCACTGATGCGTAAAGTTTTCTTTTTCATCAACCTGTGAGCTTGATAGCCAATTACATTATCTTTAATATGGTATATAAAACATTGATTGTTATCAAAATCTTCTATGAAAAATATGACATTGAAAAAGTGTTTCTTTTTTTTTTTTGCTGAGTGTAAATACCTTGAAGTCTGGGCGCGTTTGTTCTTTTTCTTTTGTTCACTTCCTTTTTCGCTTGTTATCTGATGAAACCCGGAAGTGGCACCAGAAGTCTGAAGTGCCATCCCCCCCCCCCCCCACACACACACACACACTTTTGAAAACGTGCCGCCGGCCATGCCTATCTCGTTCTGTTTTTGTTTATTTTTAGGAATTTATCAAAACCTAGTTGAACATGGTGCAGCTGCTTGCAAGTTGTCATAATCACTTGGGTTCAGCAAATACAGCAAAACTACGTCGTGGAAAACATATCGAGTTTTATGATTGATTCCTAGTAATGCCTTTTGTAGAATGGATCTGCACAACAATTTGGCATGTCATATTGTGAAGGTCTATGACCTGTCCTGCAGCAGCTAGCCTACAGTCAAGTTCAACGTCCTATTAGTCAGTAATTGACCATGCACACAGCCCGATATAAACTCTAACATGTCTAAGTTAACGAAGTTGGTGGCACTATCTGAAGTAATCCTGTGTAATGTTCCTTTGTCTCATTGTTGTGTAGCTTAGCCTTTCGGTGTTCAACATTGCACTAGTCTTTTCATTCTATGGAGGGCAGTTGTTGCCCGCTACTTTATTATGCAAGGATTATTGCCCTTATAAGGCCAAGGGAGATGCCTTGGTGGGGGAGATTGTGTTTTTTTTTGTGTGTGGTTTTGACTTCTTGGAGAGAGGAGCTGAGCTTTGCCGTCTAGAAGTAAAGACCGAAATAAATGTTGTTCCAGCATCTGAAGTAACCCGATGTCTGAGTGACTTTTATTAGGTGATCCGAGTATCCTCTCGGATCACCTTCTGTATCTGTACGGATTCTTTGTTGGTGGTTCTTCTTCTTCTTCTACTTCTTCTTCTTTCTTTATTTCTGGACAAATTTTGTGTATCGATTAGCTCAGAAAGTATTCTTCCTATCAATTTCAAACTTATACCATATATGTATCATGTCCCAAAGACGACGGGTCTAATAAAATCATAGTGATCAGTCGACCGTGACGTCACTATGACGTCATTATATGAAAACACATTCTCAATCATATCTCATCAATGGAATGGAGTTTTTCAATGAAATTTACGTCACATATATTTCAAGGTATGCGCATTGTACTCATATTCTCAAAATTCATATTTTCTCTTAAAACGCGCGCGTACGCGCGCGTTGAAATATTTGTATGCTCAAATCGAGCTCAAATTTTTTTTTGCACACGTTTCAGACCATTTGGAGCATTTTTTCAAAAATTAAAAAAATTGGACGGACGCGTACGCGTGCGCACATATACGCACGCACAGCTCATATGCAATAGAAATTTCCCGTTTTTTACATTTATCGGATGCCTGAAATGTCAAGGAATATTTCTACCAAGTTTCAAGTCAATCCAACTCAATATGACGTCATACGGGCCCGTCAAAGTTGAAATCCCGCGCGCGCGTCAATGGCGATATACAGTGCAACAATGCCAAAAAACCACCAATTTTAAATCCGATATTACTCGTCAGGATGGACGGTGACCCCCCATTTTCTTTTTATATTCTGAAAGCTGATGAGTTGTACATGTCATTTCATGGGTTGGCGATGCCGAAAAAAATGATTAAAAGATATCAAATTTCTTAATAAAATAAAAAAGGTAAATTTTCAAAATGACGTCATCAAGTTTCAAGTTCACTCAAGCGTATCACACTAATCCTTTGCCAATTTTCACCCAGATTTCAGTATGATGTAGCTTATTAAATACTCTTACATTAATGTAATAACAACATTTTGATTGGATGACGGCATCACCTCGTAGAAATGGATTAAAAGTAATCTTGTCAAATTTGACCATTTTACGTGTTATCTCTATGGGAATGCAGTTTTTCTGGAAATGAAAATTGACATGACTATCTTTATCGAACACTAGCTCCCTTATGCTTCGGTGAATTTCTCCCAGATTTTAATATGTTGTAGCTGAGACTTTGGGCTATCGTATGTGTGCCCTCCACTATTTCATGTCGGGATCACGTCCCAAAACTTGGTTGAAATTAAAGCTTATCTTCGATGTATTGAGATATTCCTTTCTTTTTGCAACTTTCTTTGCAATACCTCAAGAAAAACAAGCTCTATCAGGCCAATATTTTGCACATGTTTAGTTCATGTCACGTACATTATTTCATAAAATGACAACTACTTGATCAGACGCCATCTTGGGTATGTAAATTAGGGTCAAAGGTCATAAATGTTTTATCTTGTATCTTGGTGAATACATGTCCTATCTTTCCCATATTTTGCACACGCAAAGACCATGTTACAAGAATCATTTCACAAAATAACCACTTTTTGCTCAGATGCCATCTTGTCTGTGCAAAGTGGGGTCAAAGGTCATATGTACTTTTTTTCTCTATCTTCGTTATGACGTGTTATCTCTAGGGGAGGGAATTTTTCTAGATGTGAAAATTGACATGGTTGTCTTTATCGAGCACTAGCTCACTTACCCTTCAGTGAATTTCTCCCAGATTTTAATATGTTGTAGCTGAGACTTTGGGCTATCGTAATTGTGCAATTCGTTTCTTCATACGACGTCGGCATCATGTCAAAAAACTTGGTTGAATTTAAAGCTTATCTTCGATGTTTTATGATATTTCTTTTTTCTGAAACTTTCTTTGCAATAACAGCATTTATCACCCCAATATTTTGCACATGTTTAGTTCATGTCACGTACATTATTTCATAAAATAACAACTACTTGATCGGACACCATCTTAGGTAGTTAAATTAGGGTCAAAGGTCACAAATTGTTCATCCTGTATCTTGGTGAATACATGTCCTGTCTTTCCCATATTTTGCACACGCAAAGGGCATGTTACAATAATCACTTCACTAAATAATCACTTTTTGCTCAGATGCCATCTTGGGTGTGCAAAGTGGGGTCAAAGGTCAAATATACTCCATTCTGTATCTTCGTTAGTGGATACGGAATTCGGTACCAAAGATGGCAAGTCTGACTTCCTTTTCTAAATGAGAATCCAAACATCACACGGCCAATGTCTCCTCGACACAAATGAAACCGGTATGATCATACCTATTGGGATCAGGACTCAAATCATTGATTTTCGAAGAGATCGGATCACCTAATTTGTCAGTGTTGACAAATTCCGGTTCTAGTTATTACTGTCTCCATATTCTAAGAACGCAACAATATATAACCAACAATAGTGACTCAATACAAAAAAAAAAAAAAATAAAAAATTCAAGTAATAGCTGACATATAAACATGTTGGAAAGAAATGTTTACCTTGACTCTTGCAAATTGCATGGAAAATAGAGGGAATGTTGTCCGTCACAAAAAGGATCCATGAAGGCAAGGAGTGACAAAAATGAAGTACATGTGTAATGAAAATCTCATTTTTTTTTTTGCAACGGTGCGTTTTTCCTGACAATATGCCTGAATGTTTCACTAATGCATTTGTTTGTATATTTGCTTTTGTTTACACACCTTAATTTGGAGAGGGTATACCTAGTAATTATAGAACATCAAAAGCTCAGAGTGTGACACACGCACACACACGCACGCACGTCCACACACACACACACACACACACACACATACACACTAAATCTAAACAATTTAAACAGTTTTACTTGATTACTGTGGAGGTGCCATCTGATAATTCTTTCCGAAACCATCATGCAGCGCTCTTTATACAAAAGATGATCGTTTGTTCGTTTGTCTCACCCTGGCTTTTCCATCTGAGAACAACATGGCTGGACAGTTCATATTCAGCTATTACACTATTTGGTCTTCCATTGGGGTCAAGTTGGATGTAAGCCGGGACAACTTCACCGGGGTTATGCACCATCTTCTTTGACATGATCAAATGAAGGAGAATCTTTTACGCGCATGAGTTGTGACACCCTGACACCCACGCACACACACACACACACACACACACACACACACACACACTCTCTCTCTCTCTCTCTCTCCCTCTTCTCTACCTCATGGGACCCCCATTATATGCCTAACGTCCTATTCGGCGACAGAGTGTTTTGCCTCTTTTAAGAGGGGACGAGATGATAAGCCACAACAATGATGTGATATAGACTCTGGAATCGAATCCGGGCCCTTTGGATCTGGAAGAAGAAGCGCTACCGAGTGAGCCAAAATTCCGTTTGAGCCAAATAAAATAGCTTAACTGAGAATCTATGTACACATCTAATAAGAGCAGTTTGATAGGATATTGTGCAATTAGCAACAACCTGCTGAAAAAAGGAATATTCAGCATGAAATTCATGGAGGAGGGAATGAAAGCGATGTAATACACTGAACGACCGACCAAGGAAGTGTGCGAGAGACACTCTCATGCTTCCCTGGTCGATCCAACGATATGGTTAACAATAAAACTGCCTACACGATCATTCCGATTGCCTGAACTTGGTTAACCCGACATAATATACTGTAGGATCACTTGTGCGCGTTAGTCAACAAATGGCTTCACAGACAGTTACATGTTGTTGTTTTTTTGTGTGTGAAATTTGGGGGCTGGAATTTACCAACACTGTTTTATTCGCTAATAATGAAGTTGACCACGGTATCAAAAGTAAACGAATTCAAATCCACAATTCCAACTTCATTTTACACTTTCAAATATCTCTACGAGAACAGCGATCAAGTGACTGACTATTATGTCTGTATTTTGCTGCATGTTCTTTTTGAACTGAACTCAGATTGATTGTAGCTTACTACGTTTATTATAAACTCAATGGTAAAGTGCAATACGTCTATTTGCGTTACATAACATGTGCCGATACACAAAGAATGGATTCCACCAACCGGAGTATAGCAAATCAAATCTTTATGACGGGATTCGATCCTGCTTTTCGTCAAGAATGAATTTTCATGTTGCAGTGCGATATGTGCGAGTTGAACCTCTCCTTCTATGACGCTTCCGTTTCCTGTCCCTTTTTTCGTGAAATGTATTTATCCCACTTATATGGGGGACGTCATCAAAAACGCGGAACCTTGGTTCATTTTTTTTTCTATTCGGCTTTGAATCTCCATATTGTATTTTTTTTATGGTTCGTCGAATCTATATCAATGACCTACCTCCTCTACACCCTTGAAATGCTTGTAGAGGCACACCTCAAACTGATGCATTCGGACCTCTCTCGGAAAGTACACCTCACACAGCATTTTAAGGTGGCTCACAAATGGACTCTTCAACACAATTTTTGGCCATCCGCTGGACAGTTGAGTGAGGGACACATCGAAGTGGTTTCTACGTGCAACGCATGAGTGAGATGATGTCTTCTTGCATGCCATCAGTCCTTCAAACATCGGAGTGAAATGAAAAAAAAAAGAATACCATTGATTATCGGATACTACTCCAACTCTTAATTATGACAATATGATAATAATGATAATAAGAAGATTTCTAGTTCCTTTTATTGTTAGCAGCCTCAGCAGGTTTATCACTATAATTTCCAAGAGATAAGCCTTGCCTTAGGCTTAGGCCGTGTTAATACTGTGATAAAATCACAACCCCCCCCCCCCAAAAAAAAAAAAAAACCCACACAACTTCCCGACGTTTCCATCTGGGGATTCTTCCTGAAAGTTGGGGGGGGGGGGGGATAAGTATCATCGAATACACACACACACACATACACATATATACACACACACACATACACACATACACACACACACAAACACACACACGCAAAGAGCCTGATGTCATTGGTAGGTTTCGTGACATTCAGTCAGGGATGTATATAGCCTATATAGGTTACGAGGTTTTGAAACAAGCTAGGGTCAACATTAGCTGCCATATCGTCCCTTACTATACTGCAATTTAAGATAGCAAGTATTTCAGAAGCTTTGAAATTGTCTATCTTTCTATCTTGCTTTATCCTTTCATAAAAAAGGGCTAGGAAGTCATGAGAATCCTCATTTCTGTTGATAATGTGCGCGATCGAAGCACGTTGTTCAGAGTCTCACTGTAAATACAATCAGGAAAAAGTCCGCGAATGTCAATCCTAGTTTCGGCCTCTGATTATTGGCTTTAAAGGACATAAACATTAGTCCAACTTCCGTTTAATGCATCATTCTTCATCGTATCTATGAGTGAGCAAGCCTACATAAGTAATT
The DNA here is from genome assembly GCF_040938485.1 of Diadema antillarum. Lineage (NCBI taxonomy): Eukaryota > Metazoa > Echinodermata > Echinoidea > Diadematoida > Diadematidae > Diadema > Diadema antillarum. The sequence goes on along the minus strand of NW_027271236.1, from coordinate 678,089 downwards.
ATATGCAAAATAACCTTTGTACCTTAATTAGTTTGTTTTCAAATAAGTCACAACACTTAACCCTCAGTAGATATACAGTATCACTAAATAAAATATTGATGATACCTGCTGTGCCCTTAATGCTATCTTTATGCTTAGTCAGTATAAGGGCTTTTTACACTTGCAAAATTTTGCTTAGTCCCGTACCAACGGTGGGGCTAAGGGGGGGGGGGGCCTTAATGCTAAGGCCCCCCCCCCCCTTAGCCCCACCGTTGGTACCGGACTTCCCTTAGCCCACTTTCTGTTTACACTCGTTTTTGCCAAAGTGGGCTAGCCCCACCGATAGTCCCGTACTATCTGGCCCTGCAAAATAGCAGGGTTAGCACCGCAATTGCGGTGCTAACCCCGCAATTGCGGTGCCAAGCAAACGAGTGTAAACAGAACGAAAAAATAATCCGGGGCTAAGCGACGGAGACGAAGTCCGACCCCCACTGACCAATCAGAAACAAGATAATCAAGTGCTGCCGTTGCGTGCGTGTACGTGTACAGTGCACAGCGTAATCATGAATATGCATGTGGTTTAGAAAGTACCGGACTAAGAAATACGAGTGTAAAAAGGTCAATTTGTCCTTAGCCCCGGACAAGGGCTTAGTACGGGACTTATTGGCGAGTGTAAAAAGCTGAAAAAATTGGTACGGGACTAACGATAGTCCTGGGTCAGAGAAAGTACGTGGTCAAGAAACACAAATGTAAAAAGGGCTTATATTCGACAATATAGCAACAGCATGATATTGTTTGATATATATATATATATATATATATATATATATATATATTTATTTATTTATATGCTTTGACATACCGCATAAATACACCCTCATAATTATATTTAAAGAATATAACATAAAGACTGTGACATGCAAACATGTCTTATATGAAATTGTATCAAGTTCTGTTGTGAATTTACCCACTGTAGAAGTACCAAGCAAGCACAGATAGTCATATCTTAGGCCTCAGTTCCCCAATCAACTTCAATTGACAGGAGATTTGACACTATGCCAAGTGGGCTTATGTAATCTCCCCAGAGGCGGAGACAGCTGCTATTCAGGGTCAGATTTAGTGGCTCAAGCGGTAAGTGCCCAATTCCACAAAATAGAACAGGCAGTCCCGACGGGATGATGGTTAGCCAAAAGTATTTCATTTTGATGTAGTTTATTGAAAGTAAGCCAGACAAAATCGAATACAAGTAATGTAATTCCGGCCACTACCATGATTAGGTAAAAGTGAACCCTTTTTGTTACCCTCTGTCTCTGACCAAAGACAAGACATAATTATAATAAGTTATGTAACCCAGGTATGCAGCCCGACTAGCTCGAAGGTCCTCTTTTATAAACCTTATCTTTTCATGACTTATCTTGAGTATAAGAGAATGATTACACTTATTTGCTGAGCTCAGGTCCTTTCCCCTAACTTTCCCTTTATAAGAACAATGTATAACATAAAGGGATCGTATAATTTTGGTTGATACCTAACTTCAGGTTTTTGATTATTTTTTTCGTGTGTGTGTGTGATAATGAGAAACCTCTTATGAAATATGAAAAAGCATGTGGTTCCATGAGGAATTCAACGTTTATTTAATGAAATTTAGTTTGAAATGGCTAAGATATCCAAAACAGAGCGATTCTAATAAAGTGTGGGACCCACCTTTTATTACGATTGCTTTGTTTTAGATGTTTCAGTCATTCGAAACCCGATTTTCATCAAATAAGCTTTCAACTCCTCTTAAAATGGTATGCTCTGTAATATTTCATGACTATTTTCTTGATATCTCGAAAAAAAGTGAAAAGCCCAATGCTCATCTTCACCTATACTATACCATTCCCAGGATGCTGACGATGTCACAGTTTTGCTGTAACTTTGCAACCCCCAACCCCCAACCCCCCCCCCCCCCCCCCAAATCAAGGAATCTTAACAAATCTTCTTCTCTGGAACCAGAAGTGATAGAGCTAAGTTAATGCTATGAGTTAGTACATTGATGACTGCTGTAGTTTCAAGTTTGTTCATGTTGAAATCAGGGGTGCCAGCCTGGGGACCCAGGGAAGGGGGTGGGGAGGGGTCCTAGGGACGTTAAAGTGGACCTTCTCTGTATGCACAAGGGCAATTGAGTACAATTCCAAACCTTTCATTATATTTACGCATGATTTGTTTTGTGTGCTTTTGAACTTAAAAATGGGCCATCCCTGTTGCATTCCTTCCCAAATAGCACAGAAAATGATAAGTTCCAATGACAAGACTATTGTAAAGCTATAACATATCTGTGATATTTGAAGGTTGTTAGCCGTTAATATACAAATGATGCACAGGATAGAGTGCGTTAGTGAAGGTGCGGCACACTCGAGAGTATTGACAATGGTGCAACATGCACGAGGCGCACTCTGTCCTGTGCATTATTTAATCCTGTGCATCATTTGTTTTATAAAATGGGTCGAAAACTAACAGCATTTTTCACGTACCTTTGTGGGTCAATACCAGTCAGCTACATGTAGCACTCGCTCAAAAGTCAAGATGTCCGAAGATGTTCGTCCCAAACATTTACGCACGTCGCACTCGGAAATCCCGCACATAAGTACTGTACGTATAAGAGTATACGTACGCCACATGTTATGCACAAGAAAGGCCGGCTGGCAGCCCGAACTAGAAGTTGTTTACAGGATTGACAGCGCGTATAGCAGCGCGTGACGCGCACTTGTAACAACTGATTGAGTGCGCACTGCTAGTGTAAACATTGTGACGTCAGGCCGTGCATGATCATAAAAAATAATGCACTCGCACGTGACTCATTTCAGCGTTTCCAATTGGCTACATTCTTGAGCCCATTTTATAAAATTCAAATAATGCACCAACCGCTCACACTAGAGGCGGAATGAGCCGGAATGCCGCTGGAATGAAAATTCTTCCTGCATTCCTGCATATTCGAAGTGCATTAGAAAAATTCTGACGACAATAGGGAGCTTTAGATTTTAGACGCGCGGACGTTCAAAGGAAAAAAAAAAAACATGATCTGAGCTTGCGCAGTAGCGCGCGTAAAGTCAATCTATTTTTAGCTTGCGTCGCCTGAGTTGTTTACTACGCGTACTGGGCTATTTTCACGTCCGCACAGTTTGCGACGTAGAGAGCTTCTCCATGCACTGATCATGGGGGCGCGATTGTATTTTTCATACGCTGCGTCCCAGCGTAATCTAAAGCTACTTTTCCACACGACGCAGGGAGAGGAGAACGTCCAGCGCAAGCGTCGGCTCAAACGTCCGCGCGTCAAAATCTAAAGCTCCCTATTCTCAGTGCGTTCAAAGCTTTCGGGCCCATTCTTGTGGCCAGCCCGAAGGTTCTACCCATGCTTAAAACATTCAATGAGCATTCGAAGTGGAGATATATCGATCTGCAATCGAAGGGTATTTTTATTGGACTCTGATTGCATTCTTAATATTCCTACGGCATTCTAACAGGATTTGAAACAATCTGACCTCATTTGAGAGAAAATCGGAACGGCGTTGCACCTCAAATTCTGCCAAAATTTCTCAAAATCTCAAATGCTCATACAATTACTCCCAGTTTAATACTGGTTAGTGAAAAGGTTACAGTAAAGATTAGAGTTAGCGTTAGGTTATGAGTTAGAGTTTGGTTTGGAGTTAGGATTAAGTTCAGGATTAGGAGTAATAGTAGAGGCTACTATGTAATCCTGTGATATTTTTGTGCCAAAATTGATTTTTTTTTGGCTAACTTTGTCAATTTGGGGGTGCTGAATCCAAAAAACTTTGGTTCCATTTTATCCGACCACGTCTTCAGCCGCCATTTTGAATTTCAAAATGGCCGCCATAGCAAACTGTATATTTATCCATATCTCATTAATGAGCATTGTAGAAGCTTCAAATCTTTTGCAAAATGCATGGTTGCGATGTCAGACACTCTGGTTTATCTTTTTCTGATATTGTGGATTGTTTTGAAACAATTTGTAGACTGCCACCTTGAATTTCAAAATGGCCGCCATAGCAAACAGTATTTTGAACCATATCTCATACAGTGAGCATTGCAGAAGCTTGAAATTTGGCGCAAAATGCATGGTTGTGATGTCAGATACTCTGATATATCATTTTCTGATATTGTTGATTGATTTGATACAATTTAAAGGCTGCCACCTTGAAATTCAAAATGGCCGCCATAGCGTTTTTACCCATATCTCTTGTTGAAATTATTGTAGGAGCATCAAATTTTCAGTAATGCACATGCTTGTGGTGTCCAACGTTCCGGTAGAGCTGTTTCCTATTGTGGATCATTAGATATGCCACCATCTTTAAATTCAAGATGGTGGCCATAGAAAAACATATGATACTGTGGTAAGCGCCCTAGATGAATTTGCCAAAATTGTCTGATTTAGACCGAATTCATTTTCAGGTCACGCAGAACGACAGCCATCTCTTAATTCAAAATGGCCACCATAATTTCAGACTCGAAGGACGAGGTTCCAAAAACGTCATCAAGCCATCCTGACGGGCAAAAACTGGGTGGGGAGGGGGAGGGGAGGGGTCCCATACGTTTGGGCAAGCGTGTAAGCGTCACATCCCACGTCCCATAATAGCCAAGCGGGTATGCGGTTCGCGTACACGTGATTTGTTTTTACCTCTCAGGCAAAACATTATGTGGTGTCATGGAACCTCGTTAATAGTTACATTTAATCCCAGTTATTAAATACTTGTACAAAAGCAAACATATATACGATTAAAGGTGATCTTCAAAAACTGGATGCTGCCTCGAGAGAATGAAGACAAACAAGGAAAATTCTTGCAATGGCAAGAAATGCCATGGGCACCCTACCAGACATCCCATTCACAAGCTTGTTTGTTGACCACAAAATGAAACAACTCATCAGGGAACTCATAATTGCTGGATGTATTTCTGGAATAACACAGAATGAATAAGGAATGCCAATGAGTAGGTTTTTCCTGATTGCACTAGTGTGGGTCATCATCAATTATCAAGACTTTCAAGATGCTTACTGCTGTACCGCCAATGATTTATAAAACTATACAAAGGAGCAATTATTGCTCAGTTTTGTGGCACTTTGGATGCATCAGAATTCCTCAACAATTTAGAACACCATCACACGAGGGTAATCTCAAAAATCATTGTCACTGCATTGAAACTGATGACTGTGGTGTTTGGCAATCAGGTATCGGAAACATTGAAGGATTATATTCTAGAAAGATATGAAAAGGGAAGTTTTCGTGTTCTGTAAAAAAAAATGTATCTTAAAGAACTAAAAAAAAAAAAGCTGTCTAGGAAAATATGAGAAAGGCCAGACATTCAGCTCTTGCAGTTGAAATACGCCGTGTAATATTGGATCAAAGGTCACTCAGCTTAAGAGGATCACTACTTTCTTATAACACTTCTACCGGTACAACAGTCTGATAGACCTGTCATTATTCAGTCATTACTGGACGGTACAATTAAGTTCTACTGTTCTAAGTAATTCCACAATCACTCTTCATCTCACAATTTTATGGAATTCTCCTCATTCTCACTAACAAAGGTTCATTTTCCATACCCATGCCTTAGAAACCCACAAAACTGAGCCAAATAATCAGCCTGAAAGTTGAAATACTGATCAGTCAATTCCATCTAACACAGAACGGGGGAAAAAAGAAACAAAGGGTTCATCAAAGATGCCATGGGAGCTGTCACCAGTCACAACGAGGAAGCAGATATCCTCATTCCATTGCATGTATCAGATGCTACTTCAAGAGCAACAGGGAATTTCAGAGATATTGATGATTATTACATATAGACACTGACATTTTCATTCTCCTGATGGATCTTTGCTTTACTTTTAATACTGCATCGCATGTTGTCTGCTCCATCACTGGAAAAGGAGATGATAAAGTACAATTGGCATTGTTGAGATATTATGTTCTGCAAACTGTTGCGGAAAACAAAGGTCTGCTTGGTCATGCCTTTCATGACTCAGGCTGATGTTGAAAATTTGATGATGTCTCAAAGAGCAGATGGATCAAGAATTCTCTAAGCCTTGAATCATGCAGAATATGCAATGACACAGTCCATGCCTTCCAAAAGTTGGGCGTGGATGACTTTAACCTGGACAATCTCCCGCTTTGCTCTTGTAGGGTCTTGATACAACACTTCCAGAGAACAAACCTCGTAAACCCTCACAACCTAATTTGTGCCTCTACTTACAGGGGAATGTACATTGTAGTTATTTCCAGCGGATTTACATAAACTGTGCGATCAAATGCTTTGGGCTTCCTACACCAACGGTAGCTACAGAATTCATTATCATGTTCATATGGCAAGAAATACAAAAGTCATTGTTTCTGGAAGAATTTAGAACCAATTCTCCCCTGTGTGCAGCCCTATATATGTGCTGTGACTTCAAAAACACATGCAGGGAATGAGCCTAGAAGACATTAACTAAGTAAATTTCCGATAAATTTTCTACTACACGACTAATATTGTTTATTTAAACTCTACAACCAAATCGTCTAAATGGGGGCATTTAGTCACTCAAACACAGTTATTGAGGCCCTTTTGAAAGTCATTTGCTTTGACACCAGAATCACATGATTTCCCATTCACAAGTTTTACCCAAATGCAATGCTCTTAAAGGAATGTTTTCTATGGCAGCCATTTTGCATTACAACATGGCAGTGTACCTACAAGAAGCAGTCCGGCCTATGCAATAATAATACTATTTTATTCAAGTGATTGACTCACACATAGGTCATACATGAAAGTGCTCCAGCATGCTTGAGTTTGCAGGGTAAAGATCTTACAGCACCAAATATGGGTCGAAATCCATCTTGAATACCAAAGAGTGGCAGCCAATACGAATATTCCATTATTACAGAATGTATATAATTATGTATGTGTGTGTGTGTGTGTGTGTGTTTGTAAAAGAATGTACAATGTACACCACCATAAACATTGATATGACTAAAAGTTGCTTGTAACCACAGATATTAGCTGAAAAGCAGCCATTTTGAATGATCAAATGGCAGCCTCAAAAATGATCTGCAATTTTAGGGAGGGGATCAAAGTGCATCTGAATGTTCAACATCATGAGCCCGGCTTATGCCCGAAATGTGAACTTTCTGTATTGTTTACAACATGAAATATGGGTCAAATTATACATTCTGGTATGGCGGCCATTTTGAATTTCAAGATGGCCACCTATGATATCAAAATGGACCATCATTTCAGAAAAAGATGTTTCAGAAAGTCTGATAGCATACGCATGCTCTTTGCCCCAAGTTAGAACCTTACACACTGCTTACGATATGAGATATAGGCCCAATCCATACATTTGCTATGGTGGCCATTTTGAATTTCAAGATGGCCGCCAACCAAAATGATCCATCATTTAAAACAAAAATGTATATATTAGCATGTCTGACATCATAAGCATGCTTTTTGCCCAAAATTTATACTTTCCATAATGCTTACAACCTGAGATACAGGTAAAAATACATTTAGCTATGGCGGCCATTCTGAATTTCAAGATGGCAGCCCTCAAATTGTCTTAAAACAATCTACAATATCAGGAAATGGTGTATCAGAATGTCTGACATCATAAACATGCTTTTTGCATCAAATTTGAACCTTCTATGATGCTCACATTATGAGAACTGGGTCAAAATACAGTTTGCTATGGCGGCCATTTTGAAATTCAAAATGGCGGCTGAAGACGTGGTCGAAAAAATGGAACCGAAGTTTTTTTTTGGATTCAGCACCCCAAAATTGACCAAGTTAGCTAAAAAATCAATTTTGGCACGAAAATCTCACGGGATCCAATATTTCGACATAGCAGACCGTACTATAAGCTTAGGGTCACGGGAAGGGTCTGGGGTAATTGCCCAGGGGGTAATTGGTCTAGATATTCTCTTTCAAGGGGGTCTTGCTGGAGGACAGCAATCTGTAGCAAAGGATGGTCCAAGGATGATCGGGTTGTGACTGGTGAAAATCACGACATTATACGCTATCGGAAACCATCCCGGCGGCATTCTTGACACACATGGGACATTCGTGTTGCATTCTAATTACATTATAAGTGTATTCTAGTTTTCCAGGCTGCATTCTCTTTGAATTCGTGAACATTCAAAGTATATTTGGTAGCCATTCCGGGAACCTTCTGACCGCATTCGAAATGAGTTTGTACTGCATTCGAGGTGCTTTCCAACCATCAGACTTCGGGCAGCAATCGAATCACGCTCGTGCAGCATTTGAAGTGGTTTCTAAAAAATCTGACCGCATTCTAACAGCATTCTGAATATTCCTACAGTGTTCCAAGTACACTGAAGCAGCATTCGAGAGCTAATTCTTCGGAATGTGCAAGAGTGATTCGAGAAAGGTTCGAAGTGCATTCCAAGTATTCGAACAGCATTCCCTACTATGCTGTTCGAATTTGAATTTGAATTTGAATGTGGCGTGAATTTTGAAGTTTCTTAATCCCGGCTGGTTCTGCTTGATTCGTGCTGATTCCGAATTAGTGTGACGGGGGTATAACGTCTTCTGTGTACTAGGCACAGCTGCATACATCAACCTTCCTGTGGTTGTCATATGATACTTATACTTAGAACAAACGATATGCATGTTAAAGCTGTCAGAAAAGAAGAATTCACTAGCTTCTCTAAGTTTGTTATCGATGGCAAATAACAACACACCACTTACATGAACTACATAAGTGCATCACACAGGTCTGTAAAACTAGACCAATAGTTTAGATTTGTATTTTTTTCGAACTGCGAAAAAAGTATTCAAATCTTAAAGGTCAATCTTATTCAAACTACACAAATAAAGTCCCTTTTAAGTTCAACATATTTACAGGAGGTTTCCAAATAGTGTTTTCTTCAATACCTTAGTGTTCTGACAGATTTTTTAAAATTTTGCACGCAAAAGGGATGATTTATGTCTTTAAGATAATCAAGTATTCTAGATGCGTCTAGGGGAAAAAATGATGCCAGTATCCCTCTTGATGCCTCCGCCCTGAGGTGTCGCCAGAGGCATTATGTTTTCGGGTTGTCCGTTCTTCCGTCTGTCCGTCCGACCGCAATTAATTTTGTGGACACCGTAACTAAAAACGCGTATGAGTTATCCGGAGACTTGGCATGTATATGTATGAGTGACCGAAGTTGTGCCTGCCAACTTTTGGGTGCACATGGTCGATTTCAAAGGTCAAAAGTCAAGGACAAATGCTAAGAATTTCACTATTTTCCTCTTATCTATGCAATTTCTGAATGTGTATATATGCACTACCAAATGAAGATTCTTAAAACAGAGTTTCGAGTCATTAGGTCAAAATTCAAAGGTCAAAGGTCAAGTGAAAATGTTAACATTTCATTGTTTTTCCACATCTTGGAAATGGTTCAGGGTATATCTTCGTGGAACTTAGTACATATGCATGTGTGATATTCGAGGGAACTTGGGGGTCAAGGGGTCGAATTTTAGGGGTCAAAGGTCAGGGTTAACTCCTCAAAATTTCACTTTTCACCTCACACTTGCATGTATGCAATGCTTTTAAGATTGCTCTTGAAACTTAGTATATACATGTATTACACATTAGAGATCCTCTGGGAAGTCTTTTGCCAAGAAGGTCAAAGGTCAAAAGGTCAAAGGCAAAGTGAAAGTGCTAAATGTCACTTCTTCCATATCTAGGAAGTGGCTCAAGGTATTATCATGAAACTTAGTACATATTTTTGCATGTTCTGCCTGACAGTTATTCTTTTTGAAATTTTGCCGTCATAGAGCCAAAGATCAAGGTTCAAAGGCCAGGTTAAAATTGTAACAATTTACTAACCAATATTGAAATTACACTTTTCTCCATACCTTGAAATTACTCAGCGCATATCAAACTTATGAAAAAGGTAAAAAGTCAAGTAAAATCTTCAAATCCCCAAATACAAGCTCTCTTAGTAAATATAGCCATTCATCCAATCAAACCTAGCTAGTTCAAGGACAATGAACATTCAACACATTTATTACAATCATGTCATTTTTATATTACCTCAATCATGTTTAACTCTCATTGTCAAGACGTACTATAGACCTATTAGGGAATCATGCATTATGGCGGAGGCATACCAGTCGCCATAGCGACATTTCTAGTATTGTTTGCACTACTTTGTGCTCGATATGATTATTTGTACAATACCCCAAACAGCAATGTTCACCAAAGTCTGTACAAACAAACACACTAACAAAATGCTCCTCTGGGATCAAACTGCCCTTTAACGTCTCGAGGTAGCAAAACTTGTGGATCCCATGTCACCTTGGAATGGTTCTCAGCGGTCAAGCTTCCACTATGTGAGTGAATTATTTTTTTTTCTTTGCGTGGTCATTTGTTTGTTGGACAAAGTACCCAACACAAGAAAAATTTCAGTCGGTATATTATTTTGAGATTAACAATCCAGTGGACATGAAGGTTTAGGAAAATTGATGTTCAGATTGATACTTTAAAGGACGAGTTCACCTTAATAAACATAAGGATTGAAAGAATGCAATAATATTAGTAGAACACATCAGTGAAAGTTTGAGGAAATTGGACAATCGATGCAAAAATTATGAATTTTTGAAATTTTTGTGTTGCAACCGCTGGATGAGGAGACTACTACAGCTTGTGAGTCATATGCGTACAACTGTATAAAGAAAATGTAAAGAAAATTCAACATAACTGATTTTCGCATAATAAAAGAGCACTTGACCTGCCTCTTTCTAAAGGCAGGGGGAATAATATTACCCATAACATTTGTCGGTAACGAGTCAGGGGAATGTGTACTTTTTTCAAAAGATTACATTTTGTGAAATTTCTTTATATTTTCCTTATATTGTTGTACGCATGTGACATCTAAGTTTGCACTAGTCTTCTCATCCAGCGGTTACGGCACAAAAACTTCAAAAATTCATGACTTTTGAACCGATTGTCCGATTTTCCTCAAACTTTCAATGATGTATTCTGCTAATATTGCTACATTCTCTCAATCCTTATGTTTATGAAGGTGAACTTGTCCTTTAACTATTGATATGAACTCAAAGAGCAAAGTGCACGAAGTTTCATCTTTTCCACCTTACTTTATTTCCACATAGCTCTGACACAATGTTCAAAATTCTTGAGAGAAGGCTAAAGACCTTACTGAATGTATCCATTTAGTGCCGACAACATACTTGACAGGGAACTGTTTCATAAAATTTAGCTCATGTAAATATGGTCCTTGCATCGATCTGATTGTGTAAATGCTGGGTTCCTTTTCTTCTCAATTTACAATGCTTTGATGGTATATAATATGAATAACTTTATTATTATTATTATTATTATTATTATTTTGCTGAAAAACATACAAATAGACACATGTAATCTAAATTTATGAACGCCTTCCAATACATTCCTAAGACAAATTCGAAATAATCGAAAGTGATCGAAAGAGAAAAATATATTAAAACCATTCTTTGGAGTCATTACCACTTTCATCAGTCGGGTAAAGTGATGACTCAACTTTGGAGGGGTCAGTCAGGACTGCACAGTGAGGGATCGTGAGGTGGACAGGTTTCAGAAATGTCAGCCCGATTGGAGAGCACTCGAAGCCGCAGCTAACGATCATGTCGTCTTCTCGTAATATAAGACTCTCCGGGCTTTCCGTGAGGATGGAGAGTTTTATGACCTCGCTAGCGCCCTCAGCCAGAGCTCCGGGAGGGATGGAGAGTGAGATGTCAAACGTTTCATTCCGAAGCTCACCTCCAAGGTGATCGATTCTCTTCTCAACACATATGGGATCCTCTGCTGCTGATAAACGAAATGAGATTTATATCAAACTGTACAGATCCGAATCGATTTCATTTCAACAACAGTGAATGCTTCTGACGTCAGGGAAAATATGGCAATACATGGTATTGTAAAGTTATCATTGTAAATGAAATCGTTTTAAAAGCCAAAAGCAACCACCTTGAAAAAAAAAATGACCATTAATTGCTAAATATATCTCAGATCGTACTTAATTCCAATAAAAGATGAGTCAGTATAAAGCTGTGACTTTGAAGCTGTGACTGTGAAAAAATAATACATTTCATCACTCTAAGCCCATGACAAATTTACATTTTATTCATACAAAATTGAGTTGTTTTGCCAATCTTCACTTACGTTTAATGTGAACTCATATGTTACATGTATTTCACTTAAAATCAGAAGAGAAATATGAAAGCTTATGTATTTGTTGGATTGTGCATAGGGCTGGCTTTTCTTATGGATTTTTGGCTCAGGTCCGGAGGACATGTAGGATTTCTTGCTGGCACGCACAAAACTCTGGGGGCCTGGAGACAGGGTTTTATTCAAGTCATCTTCAAAATCAGAAACAGAAATGTGTAAGGCTTATTAGTTTGGTTGTAAGGATCGCTCACGTACGCCATGGCATGTCATTTGGAGCACTTTCGTATGACAGAAATTCATCTAAAGAAGTATTGAGTAAACACTCCTCCCTCAAGGAGAGTAAGCTGATTAGGTCATTGGCAAAGTCCTGCCAGTCAAGAGGTAAATTTCACTTTACTCTGGCGACAAAAGAAAAACAAAAAACAAAGAGATAGCTTTACAGATGTAACTTTAAGGGAGGGTACAGTAAAATATTTGTGTATATATTTTGCAATATGTAATGATAATGAATGAATAAAGTAATATAAATTATACATATGTATACGTATATATACATATATTATTTTCATTATATCATATTTCGTATGTACGAGGCGGTATTTGAAGCTTCGACGCAAGTTCCATAAACATTACTAAGGTTAGGACTTCTCTAAGAGCGATTTTATTTGTACACACCGTTGATAGTTGTTACTCGGAAACATCTTCTACCTAATAAATCAATTTCAAAAGACTGCTGCTATCACAGATCGGTCAGAAATTATTTTGTAACTTTGAATATTGAGAATCAACCTTGCAACACACACACACACACACACACACACACACACACACACACACACATTGTTGGGGCGAAAGGTTGACATAAACCTGATAAGAAAAAAAAAACTACACAAATTTTGAAACTTCTTTCGTTCCTGTCAAGTTGAATTTCCATAGCGATAGATACGTTATATGTCTGCTAAAATGAATGATGATCAAAGCAGTGAGAGACATAATGTCGGCTATGTTTCATATTAGTAAATATTGGCAGATAATCACTAAGTCAAAAGGTCATATGCAGCTATAATCTAAAACTTTGTTCTGGACTGCTGCCTCTATTTTCCTCCACTGCCCTTAGTCGAGATGGAAAGCTGTTTATCGGTAGCTTCTTCTAGACCTTCCCTGGAAATATGGACCATTCGTCCTGACAGGTCATCTACAGCTTAGTCTCATGTTTCAATTTTTCTTCCGCACATGGTACTTTAGGTTTTTTTCACATGTTCTGCATAATGTTCAGTGTATCAATTTCTTCTCCTATACACTTATATTAGGTTTGATGCATAAAAAAAAAGAAATATTCTTGAACGCTTCCATGCTGAAAGAAACTATTCTGATCCAGAGTTAGGTTCTAAGTTGAGCTTTCGTTTTGCCGTGTAAGTCCCACGTTACCATCTCTTTATTCATGGTGCCAGTAAACTTATCCAGTGAGCCGGTAGTAGTCTACATACAGCAAAGCAGTCCCATAGATATATCACGATGCTGCATGGTACCAGAAGTTTGAACAAGTTTTATGGCAGCATGAACAAAATGATGACTACCCGAGATACTCTGCAAAGCTCAGCCTGGAACCTAAATATGGTCCGGGATTAAGTTTTCCAGCATGACAATGGCCTAGAAAATTCATCAAACGAGTACAAAGGTGAAAATGGATGAACAGTGTGAAATAAAGATACAGTGAACCTTATAGAGAATGCTAGGCCAAAACTGAAGAAGAATGTTCGGGCAAGAAATTAAAAAAAAAAATGACTGAACTCTAGATGATCTGGCAGGGAAAATATATCAGACTTCCAGTGCAAGAAACTGATTAGAGCTGCCAATCGCCAGGTGGGGAGGAGAACGAAAATTGGAGCAGTTTTAGGGTGGACGCATGTAAATTTAAAACGTAACTAATTCATGTTATTATGAACAATACATACGTCACTCATTTTCTTCTTTGATCAGTGTTGATCGTGCATGAAGTACATTAAGCAGCCATACAACGTGTCTGCTTTCAAGAAAATAATAAAACTTAGTTGATAGAAATACGAGAAATGTGAAAAGTTGTATGGGGATAATTGTTTCCCTTTCAGGAAAAAGGAAGTTTATCGTTTGAAAAATGTCTGAATAACCACTTTTGGAAGCAAGATCTTCATATACATTCATGAAAGCAAATCCATGAGTTATCTAAGCGGGATTTCCGAACCTCTTTCGTACAAGGACTTCTTGATGTCATCCGCTGACATTCCAGGGTCAGAAGGCGGCGTTTCACTCATGTCAACTTCGTTTGTAGCCGCAATACAACAAGAAGACAAGAAACTGGAACCTGATCAATGCAGTTTTTACATCCAGAGAGCTATAGAGATATAAAAAAACAACAACATAAAGCATTGTTTTTGAATCATGATTGGAAGAAACTTTACAATTAGATGATATACAAAAAAAAAGAACGAAGTGCGGATTGAAAATTGATTGTGGGCAATCAGAAATATATATTGTTAAACAGGACAGAATTGACAGTGCATTTAATCTTTGACCCTAAAAAGTAATTCCACTGTCTGAAGCAAAAGATATATAATCGTTCAATTCCTCAAAATTATAATGCCTTACCATGACAGGACAATGCAAATTCATATGGATAGTGGACCTTTACCCATTGCGGAGTGATTTTTTGAAAGACTGTATATCCAAAATGAACTTTCAAACACTGTTTCCTGCTCAAACAGGTCCTATAAAGCCAACGGAGGGCACATTGTGCCCCCTATCAGATTTTCATTCCTTCGCCACTCCTTCGCCTTTAATCCAATTCAACCAAATTTAGTTACTTATCCTAAAATCTTATTCCCAACATTCAGCTTTATTTCATATTGCTGGTTGTCGTGGCAACCATAAACTGACAACCATATCAGTCAATTCCAATTCCAATTAACAATATTATAGTGTATGAAATTGGCGTTTCTTGGCTGAAATTCGCTGAAGAAGCGAAATTTCAGGTAATTATTGCCTGGAATGTTTTTCATATCATTTCCTTTGTTTTATGTGACAGCGGCATTAAACAATAGATATAATAGAGATGATAGAAAACAACAGTACTTTCCGAAGATTGCCGTTATGTTGTGTCATTTTGATTCCTTCACCAAAGTTATACGTCTAATATCATTTGTTTTATATCACATTATCAATTTGCAAACTTAACTTTCCAATATAATGGAAATATGAAATGTGATAACACGCATGCAATAGTCCAAATCAATACATCACAGGTCTCAAAATTATATCTTTATATTGTTATGACTAGCTCCCCCATGTGGTGACCTTTAGAAATTTCAATCATAACAAATGAGCTTCGACTTGCACATAATTTGTGTTAGATAGGAATATGATTAATCTATGATTAAACATATACACTTGGGGGGGGGGGGTTGAGAAATTATACAGACATATCATGTCCCAGCATTTTTCTATGAATTTATTTATATTTTGGTGAATAACGCCCTCTATGGGTGACCTTGAGAAAATTCAAATTTGCTCTCATGTAAACTAAGAGTTGCTGTGCCTTTGTGAAAAATATGATTATGAAATATTTAACCATAACAGAGTTATATGAGGCACAATGTGTCTCCTCTTGGGCATGGGAAGGGTCAAAATAGCTTGGGCTTTATCAGGGTCAGTGAGAGACAATGAGCTTGTAGAAAAACAGGACAAATACAAAAAAGGTAACTCAGTTTATAAGTCATTTGAAATTGTGCAATTGATCATTTTTTTTAATGTCTCCCGGTCAAAACCCAAATGAACATTGATAGTTTACATGTAAGCTACTTCGGTACACTAACATTAATATCTAAGAAGGAATTGTCTTTGGCCGATTTTTTTTCTCTTATTAAAAATAAAAGAAGATATATTATATTATGCAATTGTTTAATGTTCAAAGAATTGATGACTTGATTTAGATGGTGAAACGAACCTAATTTGTTGTATATTATAAGATTTTGATAAACGTAACAATTATTTAGTCTTTAAAAACAAGATATAAATTTTAGCTGTTATGTAGTTACGAAGTAAGTTCCGATACTGTGGCCCATCGTAATAGAAGGTGTTCTGAGACAGCAAAGTTCTTAAAATGGATTTTATTCGATCCCCTTTTTGGATGATGTGAACGGATTATATCTTCGAAATATTGTTTAAGATATATTTGGAAAATTATTGTTATCATAATTAAACAAAAATCGTCTTAGATTAAAAAAGTAAGTCTTTAATTGACAATTGTGTTAAAAATAACGTATGAGACAAAAAAGCAGTATGACATATATGATACAAAGTGACTTCTTTTGTAGAAGTGATTAAAGTAAGAGTGCTTGATACCTATTTCCGCATGCGAGGATACCATAATTTAAAAAAAGGCAATATTAGGGATGAATATGATGTAAGCATGGACGATAAGGGAAGACAAAATTTAAGCTCGGTGATTATAACAATGTTTCTTGAAATAGCTGGGTTATACTAACAACATAACGTTTCCATAAAAACCCATTATCAACTGTTATTCTAATAAATGTAGAATGGGAAACATGTTCCATTGGAGCAGCATAAAAAACAACATATCGACAGGTATAGTGCCTCTGTACAGTTGCTAAAAATCATGCTAAAACCATATGTTGCTTTTGAAGACTAAGAGATAATTTATTTGCCTTTATTCATTGGGCGACATTTTCTAAATCAGAGTTTATTGTATATACAAGATTAAGATGTTATTGTGCGGGGGAAATATTTTTTATTCTTCCACATAGAGAATAAATCTCATGATCTACAAAAATCATTTGTATCAAGAATAAACAAGAGAGGACCTCTGAGTTAACTTACATATGGGACCCCATAACAGATATGTTTGTTTGTTACAGCCATTTAAATGGACATATTACTTCCTCTTCATTAGGTAGCTCCTGAACTACTCCAAAGCCTTCCCACGCATGTAAAATATCAAAATTAATGGTATCGAAAGTCTTGGAGAAGTACAGAAACAAACCTATCAAATGAAAAAATGTGTTCCGCTTTTCTATAGAACTCAATGATACGTTCCTGTGCGATGTTTTACCCTATCCAAACTTAAAATTTGAATTTAGATAAATTGATAGTTCTTTTATGAATATTTTTTCATGAACTTTGGCTCATGTACAAAACAAAGAAATTGGTCGTCAATATGTGACATCTAATTTGTCATCCTTTTTATACAAAGCAATGACTTTTGCTGTTTTCATACTTTCGGGGACGATGCTATTAAACAAGGATGGATTAAATATGTGAATTGAAGGACTCACGGTTGACGATATTACCCCTTCAGAAGAAAATCACTGATGTCATCCTGTCCAGCACTATTTTGATCTGAAATAAAAAACAGTGTTAATCATTTCCTGATTATGATATGGACTAATTAGACATATTGAACTAAAATACGATGGATCTAGAAATTCGGAAATGTATTTTGTGTATAGGGAGGAATATTACTGTAAAGATTTTCTCCAATTGAAGAAAAATTATTATTTAGGATATTACAAATTTGATCAGAAACTTCAATTATCTTTAATCAAATCTAATTTTAGTGATATTACCTAATATTACGGAACCTTCGTTTTAAACCTTTCCGTGTTTGTCTTACAACAAAAGTATGCAAAACACAATCCGATGTGATAAAGGAGTCTGGTTGGCCCTATTTTCTTTTTCTAGTGAGGAGATACAAACTACTTCCTTTCTAAACTGAGGCCTATGACAATCTTCGGATACGCACTTCACAATATATTATTGAAAGACTAAATCGTGGTATTTCAGCTCTTGCTCCGCCTGTGCGACATCACTGTGAAGGCCTACTAAAATAATGGGGCCTATCACCGGCGTAGACAGGATTTGACCTATAGGAGGAGCGGTTATGTGAGGGAGCGAAGCAAACGGGGGGGGGGGGTATAAATCTTTTTGCATTGAAAATTTTGACATTTTACAGTCCAAAAACTGCCGTTTGTAGCTATATTTTTCGCTTTGGAAATTAAGGGGGGCACACCGGGTGCAACTGCTGTCAATCCCTGGCAGCAACATCAGGAGAATGGCCGCTATTTGATAGCGATTAAATGCGAGCGAGCTTGAAAATTTTGACATTCTACAGTCTAAAAACTGCCGTTTGTCGCTATACTTTTTCGCTTTGGAAATTAAGGGGGCCGCGCCGGGCGCAACTGCTGGCAATCACTGGCAGCAACATCAGGAGAATGGCATAGCGGTCAAATGCGAGCGAGCGGAGCGAGCGAGCTTGAAAGTTTTGACATTTTACAATCCAAAGACTGCCTTTTGTGGCTGTATTTTTTCGCTTTGGAAATTAAGGGGGACACACCGGGCAAAACTGCCGGCAATTACTGGCAGCAACATCAGGAGAATAGCATAACGAATAAATGCGAGCGAGCGAAGCGAGTGAGCTTGAAAATTTTGATATTTTACAGTCCCCCAAACTGTCCTTTGTGGCTGTATTTTTTCGCTTGGGAAATAAAGGGGGCGCACCGGGCGAAAACTGCTGGCAATTACTGGCAGCAACATCAGGAGAATGGCACAATGATTAAATGCGAGCGAGAAGCGAGCGAGCTTCAAAATTTTCACATTTTACAATCCAAAAACTACCGTTCGTAGTTATATTTTTCGCTTTGGAAATTAAGGGGGACCGCACCGGGCGCAACTGCTGTCAATCACTGGCAGCAACATCAGGAGAATGGCATAACGATTAAATGCGAGCGAGCGGAGCGAGCGAGCTTGAAAATTTTGACATTTTACAGTCTAAAAACTGCCGTTTGCAGCTATACTTTTTCGCTTTGGAAATTAAGGAGAGCGCACCGGGCGAAAACTGCTGGCAATTACTGGCAGCAACATCAGGAGAATGGCTTAATGATTAAATGCGAACAAGCGAAGCGAGCGAGCTTCAAAATGTTCACATTTTACAGTCCCAAAACTACCGTTCGTAGCTATGTTTTTCGCTTTAGAAATTAAGGGGGGCGCACCGGGCGCAACTGCTGTCAATCACTGACAGCAACATCAGGAGAATGGCATAATGATTGAATGCGAGCGAGCTTCAAAATTTTCACATTTTACAGTCCCAAAACTGCCGTTCGTAGCTTTTTTTTTTTTCGCTTTGGAAATTAAGGGGGGCGCACCGGGCGAAAACTGCTGTCAGTCACTGGCAGCAACATCAGGAGAATGGCATTATGTTTGAATGCGAGCGAGCGGAGCGAGCGAGCTTTAAAATTTTGATATTTTACACTCCAAAAACTGCCGTTTGTAGCTACATTTTTCGCTTTTGTTTGTCCCACTTTTATGGGAGAACCATACCCCCCCCCCCCCCCCCCCCCCCGATCGACGCCTCTGCATATGAGGGTCTTTTGTTAAGTGAAAGATCTGCTGCACACTCTTTGATGAATTAGGGATATATACGTCAATGTCAAAAGTGTACAAAGTTTATCGAAAGGGATCCTGTATAGCGGAGCTTTTGCATGCTTATGATTGCAATACAACGATCTGGTGCATAGTTCTGGGGATATTTGGACAATTTTCCATTAAGAAAATTTGAGATTTGTCCTCATCTCGGGAATTGCTTGGGGGATAAATGATTTGTCTGCCTAAACACTTCCAAAGGGACGGGACAAATGCCCCTTTGCCCCCCCCCCCCCCCCAAAAAATAGATTCGACGCCCCTGATCTTCCCTGGGAATGCCCATCAATAGATGTATCCTGACTGAGTAATCAGTCACTGTCGTTTCTCAGGAATGATTCAGGAAATGGAGGGGGTTCAATTATGACGATATAGTTTTTGTTATTGTTTGTCTGTTTGTTTGTTTTCGTTCATATATTGCAGATGGTCCCCAGTTTCTCGCGTCATAGCATGTTTACATGTAGACAGAAAGATCCGTCTGTTCGGAGGACTCTTTTATATTTTGCCATTAACGCTGTCCTTCGTAGACAGACGGAAGGTATCAGTACCCATTGCTGTGTGGATGTTCTTAACCACTGTCCCTATGGAAAATTGGGTGAGGTACCTCACCCTTCTCGATTGCGTCTAATTCACGGCCCTAGGTCGGCAAATTTAAGCTTGTATGATGAAATTAGCTTTTTAAGAATACATTACACTCACTAGATTAATGAAAAATCCAACATTTTAGGAGAATTTTCAACGTAAAACACAGCCTGTCGCGTCGTCACGTTCAAACTGCAGAAACATACACTATGAATATATTAGCCAATCACATGCGAGGTAGTTTCTACGTTTTTGCTATTGTTTGTGTGTTTGTTTGTTTGTTTGTTTTCGTACATATTTTGCAGATGGTCCCCATTTACTCGCGTCATAGCATGTTTACATGTAGGCCTATACTATTTGACGTTGTCAACGTCTGAGCCATACCTTACAGTGACTGTATGTCGATGTTACTTTCTTCGCGAGCGAGCGCTTGAGAAAATCATGTATACATTTTCCTACAAGATAGAGTACTGTTCAGCTATGTTACCTGTCTGAAGGCCGACGTACAAACGTCATGCAATAATTATGTCAAAATCACATTTCTGCTTCCTCCATTTTTTCCTCAAAATTCAGGGGGGGGGGGGGAGATGATTGTACAGGCCATCCCCCCATGTCCATTTCAGGGGGGGGGGGGGGGGATATATCCCCCCATCCCCCCCCCCCCCGGGATTTACGCCCATGACTAAGACCATATTAAACAACAAATAATTTTCAAGGCTGTATTCATATTCGTGCCCATATTGGCTGCTGTAAAGGCCCCCTTTTTAATAACATGAGCATTTGTTTCAAATTGTCAATAGGTTCCAATTGAAATAAACACGAGTTTGTCATAGAGTAAGTCTGATTCCTCTTAAATTACTCGTTGGCAGAGGAGAAAAAAAAAGAAGAAATGTCGCTATGAAGACTGGTGTGCCTTCTCCATATTTTATTGTTCTCCCAATAGGTTCAGAACACGTCTTGACAGCAGTCTCACATAATTACGCGGAAAAAAAATGAAAAATTGCGTGGATACTGTATGCATGTGCATAAAGCGATCATCCTTCAACCTTTTATTAAGTAATATCATAGTTTTTCAATATTTCACTCAAAGTGGTGCACGAGATCGTTGAATTTCAATTCTAAAATTGCAAACTCTCTCTTCTTCGGGAAGGGGGTACCCCCTCCCAAGCCCTCCCTCTTCGCGCCCCCTTCCATAGCCTTAGTGTATTTCAGATTTATGACAAAATCTCAATAATTCCGAGTGCACAAAACTCATCACTTATATTCCTTTAGATCAACCTTTTCTCCGCTCAGTTACCCCATATCATGTTATATATATATATATATATATATATATATATATATATTTATATATATAAATATATATAATTCCAATAATTCCATCAAATTTGCGTATACGAGATATCTCACTTTCAACTTTAAAACGGCTCCTTTATACGGGAATGATGGGGATAGCACTCTCCAACGCCTTCTCCCTGCTCATGCCCCCCCCCCCATCCACTTCAGACAGTTAGACTACACTTGAACATAGATAGTTTTCCAAATATGGCACAAAATGTGTGCACCGAAACGTTTAAAGTGTGGAGAACGAGACGTTAAAATCAAGAAAATCATATAAACGACGGTGTCAAAACACAGGGAAATGTCTCCTAAAACAGATTTTTTCATGTGACCTATCAGATGATATTCGCGCCACTGAGAATTCGCGAGTTATCACTGACTGATTTACTTCACCGATTTTCGTTCCGGAAGAGCTGTCTTTTTTGAGTCCTAAAATTTGACGTCTAGAAATGAACAAACAGGGGGACATCGAGGCTGAAATTCATAAAGCACGTATTTCTTGGTGAGCGGATGCAATATCTGGCTTGTCTTTAGTCGCATCTGCTTTCTCGGATGAGACATTAAAACGTCCAATTTTTACCTTATATTGTAAGGAAAGACTTTGAGTTTGACATCGAGAGTGAATTGAGTGATGGCAGTGACAATGACACTGATAGTGACAGTGGCAAAGTAGGGGGTGGTAGAAGAAGCGATGGAGAGGCAACGGATATGGAAGGCCGTAGTGGACATAATTCGTTTGGGGCATACGTATGGAAACGGGCATACGCATGCAACTGCCTTTAGCTGTTTGTCGCTATACTTTTTCGCTTTGGAAATTAAGGGGGCCGCGCCGGGCGCAACTGCTGGCAATCACTGGCAGCAACATCAGGAGAATGGCATAGCGGTCAAATGCGAGCGAGCTTGAAAATTTTGACATTTTACAGTCCAAAGACTACCGTTTGTGGCTGCAGTTTTTCACTTTGGAAATACAGGGGAGCGCACCGGGCGAAAACTGCTGGCAATTACTGGCAGCAACATCAGGAGAATGGGATAATGATTAAATGCGAGCAAGCGAAGCGAGCGAGCTTCAAAATTTCACATTTTACAGTCCCAAAACTACCGTTCGTAGCTATGTTTTTCGCTTTGGAAATTAAGGGGGGTGCACCGGGCGCAACTGCTGTCAATCACTGGCAGCAACATCAGGAGAATGGCATAATGATTGAATGCGTGCGAGCTTCAAAATGTTCACATTTTACAGTCCCAAAACTGCCGTTCGTAGCTTTTTTTTTTCGCTTTGGAAATTAGGGGGGCGCACGGGGTGAAAACTGCTGTCAGTCACTGGCAGCAACATCAGGAGAATGGCATTATGTTTGAATGCGAGCGAGCGGAGCGAGCGAGCTTTAAAATTTTGATATTTTACACTCCAAAAACTGCCGTTTGTAGCCATATTTTTCGCTTTTGTTTGTCCCACTTTTATGGGAGAACCATACCCCCCCCCGATCGACGCCTCTGCATATGAGGGTGCTTTTGTTAAGTGAAATATCTGCTGCACACTCTTTGATGAATTAGGGATATATACGTCAATGTCAAAAGTGTACAAAGTTTATCGAAAGGGATCCTGTATAGCGGAGCTCTTGCATGCTTATGATTGCAATACAACGATCTGGTGCATAGTTCTGGGGATATTTGGACAATTTTCCATTAAGAAAGTTCGAGATTTGTCCTCATATCGGGAATTGCTTGGGGGATAAATGATTGTCTGCCTAAACACTTCCAAAGGGACGGGACAAATGCCCCTTTGCCCCCCCCCCCCCCCCCGATAGATTCGACACCCCGATCTTCCCTGGGAATGCCCATCAATAGATGTATCCTGACTGAGTAATCAGTCACTGTCGTTTCTCAGGAATGATTCAGGAAATGGAGGGGGTTCAATTATGACGATATAGTTTGTTTGTTTGTTTGTTTGTTTTTTGTTTTCATACATATTGTGCAGATGGTCCCCAGTTACTCGCGTCATAGCATGTTTACATGTAGGCCTATACTATTTGACGTTGTCAACGTCCGAGCCATACCTTACAGTGACTGTATGTCGATGTTACTTTCTTCGCGAGCGAGCGAAGCGAGCGAGGGCATGAGAAAATTATGTATACATTTTACTACAAGATAGAATACTGTTCAGCTATGTTACCTGTCTGAAGGCCGACGTACAAACGTCATGCAATAATTATGTCAAAATTGTTACAATCACATTTCTGCTTCCTCCATTTTTTTCCTCAAAATTCAGGGGGTATGATTGTACAAGCCATCCCCTCTCCTCCATTTCAGGGGGGGGGGGGGGATATATTCCCCCATCCCCCCCCCCCGGGATTTACGCCCATGACTAAGACCATATTAAACAACAAATAATTTTCAAGGCTGTATTCATATTCGTGCCCATATTGGCTGCTGTAAGGGCCCCCTTTTTAATAACATGAGCATTTGTTTCAAATTGTCAATAGGTTCCAATTAAAATAAACACGAGTTTGTGATAGAGTAAGTCTGATTCCTCTTAAATTACTCGTTGGCAGAGGAGAAAAAAAAGAAGAAATGTCGCTATGAAGACTGGTGTGCCTTCTCCATATTTTATTGTGCTCCCAATAGGTTCAGAACACGTCTTGACAGCAGTCTCACATTTTACGCGGGAAAAAAAAAAAAATTGCGTGGATACTGTATGCATGTGCATGAAGCGGTCATCCTTCAACCTTTTATTAAGTAATATCATAGTTTTTCAATATTTCACTCAAAGTGTGCACGAGATCGTTGAATTTCAATTCTAAAATTACAAACTCTCTCTTCTTCGGGAAGGGGGTACCCCCTCCCAAGCCCTCCCCCTTCGCGCCCCCTTCCCTAGCCTTAGTGTATTTCAGATTTATGACAAAATCTCAATAATTCCGAGTGCACAAAACTCATCACTTATATTCCTTTAGATCAACCTTTTCTCCGCTCAGTTACCCCATATCATGTTATATATATATATATATATATATATATATATATATATATAATTCCAATAATTCCATCAAATTTGCGTATACGAGATATCTCACTTTCAACTTTAAAACGGCTCCTTTATACGGGAATGATGGGGATAGCACTCTCCAACGCCTTCTCCCTGCTCATGCCCCCCCCCCCCCATCCACTTCAGACAGTTAGAATACACTTGAACAAAGATAGTTTTCCAAATATGGCACAAAATGTGTGCATCGAAACGTTTAAAGTGTGGAGAACGAGACATTAAAATCAAGAAAATCATATAAACGACGGTGTCAAAACACAGGGAAATGTCTCCTAAAACAGATTTTTTCATGTGACCTATCAAATGATATTCGCGCCACTGAGAATTCGCGAGTTAAAACTGACTGATTTACTTCACCGATTTTCGTTCCGGAAGAGCTGTCTTTTTCGAGTCCTAAAATTTGACGTCTAGAAATGAACAAACAGGGGGACATCGAGGCTGAAATTCATAAAGCACGTATTTCTTGGTGAGCGGATGCAATATCTGGCTTGTCTTTAGTCGCATCTGCTTTCTCGGATGAGACATTTTTACCTTATATTGTAAGGAAAGACTTTGAGTTTGACATCGAGAGTGAATTGAGTGATGGCAGTGACAATGACACTGATAGTGACAGTGGCAAAGTAGGGGGTGGTAGAAGAAGCGATGGAGAGGCAACGGATATGGAAGGCCGTAGTGGACATAATTCGTTTGGGGCATACGTATGGAAAGGGGCATACGCATGCAACTGCCTTTAGCAAATGTTTGCTTATTGACCAATCAGCGATTGTTGTTTGGCAAACGTTTGTACGGTGTTTAGCAAACGTTTGCATGTTATCTAGGCCCAGACCGGTCCTTGTTAAGTTTTGCTCCTATCGCACCAAAGCAGTAATGATGCGGAACAAGTCCCGACTGAAAGGAACAGGCCTTGGTCTGGTGGAGGATCTAACGGCACGCAATTTTCAACTGCTTAAAGATGCAAACGCTTGCAGCAAGGTGGAATCCGCATGGACCATTGACGGTAGAATCTTTGTCGCCCTGAAATCAGTAGGTCCAAATGGCACCAAGATAAAAAAAGTTGATCACTTCAAAGGATCAGTTAGCTTCCCTGTAACATGCTGTGAAGTTTGATCTTCCCTTCAAAGGATCAGTTAGCTTCCCTGTAACATGCTGTGAAGTTTGATCTTCCCTTCAAAGGATCAGTTAGCTTCCCTGTAACATGCTGTGAAGTTTGATCTTCCCTTCAAAGGATCAGTTAGCTTCCCTGTACTGTATAAACATGCTGTTAAGTTTGTTCTTCCCTTGAATTTGCTCTAACATGTTTCTCTTAAAAGAGCGATTTTCAATTTGCCAGCTTATTTGAATTTCAATATTCCAACATCTGGAATCTTATTTTGGTTATGTTAGTGATGTTTGAACACGCTTTGCCCAGCTTTGGGTAGTTTCTTTACAATCATAGTGTACATACATCTTCAAAAGAAAGTTACATTGTTAGTAAAATAAAATGATTTGCAGTTCATGTAGAACTATTAGATCTAGATTTAACGTACAGTAATTCTGCAACAAAAGTACAATGTATACTATAGTGGAGAATGCTATAGTCTTCTTTAGCATACCATACAAAGATACAAGGTTGTAGTTGTACTTGTACATTATATGGTGTTTTTTTTCCCCCACTCCTCTCTTAGTAATAATATGAGGCCTTGAGTCCCTCCTAACCCTAGATTTTGGTACTGGCTACCATGATGTCTAACTTACATTGCATCTGTTCATACTTCTGTATTTTGATTATGTTATATTGTGTATATTTGCACAATAGAGGTGTGTATATGTGTTTGAATGTATATGTGTTTGTGATTTCGTTTGTGTGTGTACATGTATCTGTACATTTATGTGTGGTAAAAAGCTTACATGTTACGATTGTATTATGTGTATTCAATTCTATGCTAAATCCAGTGGCTCATGACTTAAGTTCTATTGAAATGTTATACTATGTCTCAGATCATTAATGCTCAAGTAAATAACACTCAGTCAGAAGATGACTTTAGTGTTACTAGGTTAAATTTAAACTCGGCACATTTTGATTATAATGTACATGAAGATAATGAATTACTGGTAGGCGATTCAAAATATTTCACTGAAAAACATTTTTGTGATGTTATGACTACTCACCCCCATAGTAACAAAGACCTATCCCTCGTTCATTTTAATGTTCGCAGCATGAATACAAATTTTGATAGACTAGTTATGCTCCTTAAGAATCTACATGACACATGCTCTGTAATCGGAATATCAGAAACTTGGTTCTCTAGCCCTCCTAGTACAGTTTATGATCTTCCTGGCTATCAACTGCTTTTTAACAATCGACATAGCAAACCGGGAGGAGGAGTTGCAATGTACATTCCTGTATCATTGGAGTTTCAGTTTGTATCTGAACTGTCAGTTATGAGTGACGTACTAGAAACTTTGTTTGTTAATATTGTAATTCCTGGGGTAAAGAGCACGCTAGTTGGAGTAGTATACAGGCCACCTGGTGGCAAAGTAAATGATTTTGTGGAAGAAATGTCAAGAATTTTGTCAAACCCAATTGTTTACAATAAAAATGTTTTTGTTATGGGTGATTTCAATGTGAATTTATTACATTATGATAATGAAAACTCTGTAAATGAATTCTGTAATTTTTTAAGTACTTTTTCTTTAGTGCCACTGATCAATAGGCCAACCAGAATAGTAGAGAACTCACAAACTTTAATTGATAATATATTTACAAATATGTACCCTCTCTCATACGCTGGTATTGTAGTTTCTGACTTATCAGACCATTTCCCAGTTTTTGCCAAAATGCCCATGACATTAAAGCTTATTATATGATGCTCCAAGTGATCAATATGTGAGAAAATTTAATCAGGAGAGTATTTCAAAGTTTAAGAGAGAACTTGAATCTACTGACTGGAATGAAGTCTTGAGTGAGACAGATGTTAATAAGTCATTTGAAAAATTTATGGAAATGTTTATGTTATCATACGATCATTGTTTTCTATTTGAGAAAAAGCGTAAACAAAATTATAAAACAAAACCCCGTTTGCCATGGATTACAAAATCATTATTGAGGTCAATTAATAGGAAAAATCGGTTGTTTTATAAATATAAAACAAATCAGACTTTTGAATCTAAACAAAAATATATTGTTTATAGAAATATACTGACATCACTACTGCGCAGGGCAAAGAAAGATTACTATCTTTTTCAATTCAATTCTGTATGCAATAATGTAAAGGGAACATGGAAAGTTATTCGGAATGTTTTGAATGTAAACCCCAAAACTTCGGGTATTCCAAAGCTTGTAGTGAATGAAGAAGAAATTGAAGACAAAAAAGATATATGCGAAGCTTTTAATGAATATTTTTCTAATATAGGTGTTAATTTATCACATGCAATTCCAGATTATGCAGGACACATACAAAGATTTTCTGGATGATCCAAACCCCAAAACATTGTTTTTAATTCCTGTAGTAGAAACAGATGTGCTTGATATTGTAAGTAGCCTAAAGAGGAAAAAGAGTCCTGGGTATGATGGAATTAGCAATGATTTGCTAAGAGAAATTATACAATATATAGTAAGACCCCTTACTCACATTTATAATTTGTCCATCGTTTATGGTATTGTGCCCGATAAAATGAAAATCGCAAAAGTAGTTCCTATTTTTAAAGACAGTTTCACACAATTGGCAAAATATTAAAATGACAGGTTTGACACAAATGTGCTGAATGTTCACTTTCCTAGAACTAGGTTCAATTGGATGAATGATTAAAATGTCAGAGTGCAGGTATTTGGGGAACTGATAATTTTTACTTGACTTTTGACCCTTTTATAAGTTTATGCATTGAGTAATTTTCAAGGTATTGAGAAAAAATATAATTTCAGTATCAAATGGGAAAATAGCATTATCTAAACCTTTCGTTTGACCTTTGACCTCACAGTTCCAAAGAGAATCACTGTTAGGTAGAACATGCATAAATATGTAAGTTTCATGATGATACCTTGAGTTACTTTCGAGATATGGAGGAAAAAGTGCAATTTAGCACTTTCACTTGAACTTTTACCTTTTGACCTTTGACCTTTTGGCAAGAAACTTCCCCAAAAATATATATTGGGTAATACATGCCATACATCAAGTTTAAAAAAAAAACCTTCAGGCATATTGCATTTTAAGGAAAGTAGTGATATTTTGAGGAGTTGACCTTGACCTTTGACCCCCCTGACCTTTGACCCATGACCCCCAACTTCCCTAGATAATCACTGCCCATCGGTACAAGCATAATATACTAAGTTCCATGAAGATACCTTGAACCATTTGCGAGATATGGAGAAAAATATGAAATTTCAACTTTTTTTTCACAAAATAACCTGTGACCTTTGACCCTGTGACCCTAAAATCCACACAAAGTATTATCCCCCAAGGATATACCCTCATACCAAGTTTGATGTAAAACCACCACACAGTTCTTGAGATATCGACAAAAACAAAACGGGACGGACGGACGTACGGACGGACGGACGTACGGACGGACGGACGGACGGACGACCCGAAAACATAATGCCTCCGGCCACTTCGTTGCGGAGGCATAAAAAGGGAATCGTACAGAAATAGGTAACTATCGACCTATATCTTTACTTACAGTTTTTTCTAAAATTCTTGAAAAACTTGTATATTCTAGACTTATTGCATTTCTTAAATCATGTAATATTTTTTCTGCTTCTCAATTTGGTTTTCGTGAAAGGCACACAACATCTCATGCTATCTTGTGTTTAGTAGAGAAAATAGCGTCTGCCCTAGATAATCATCTTCATACTATTGGTATATAGTTAGACTATTCCAAAGCGTTTGACACTGTCAATCATGATATCTTGTTGCATAAGCTCTATTACTATGGTATAAGAGGATCAGCACTTGAATGGTTTAAAAGTTATCTTAGAAACAGACAACAGTTTGTACAACTAAATGGTATTGGTTCTAGAATGCAGTCTGTCACCTGTGGAGTACCCCAAGGGTCTCTTCTAGGACCGCTGTTATTTATTCTCTATGTAAATGACTTTCCAAAATCATCAAACGTCTTTTCTTTCTTGTTATTTGCAGATGACACTAGTATTTTTTGCTCTAACAAAGACCTGCGTGTCCTGTTGGAGACAGTAAATATGGAATTACATGGATTAACTAACTGGATTCATGCCAATAAGTTATCCTTGAATCTGCTTAAAACAAAATACATGTTATTCAGTAATAGAGACACCTTAATGCCTGGTCCTGTAATTTTTGATAATGTTCAGATTGAAAGAGTTATATCAACCAAATTTCTTGGCATCCATATCGATGACAAGTTGAATTGGAAAATGCATACAACTCACCTTTGTAATCTTCTCTCTAGAAATGTAGGTATGATGAACAAACTAAAGTCTTTTCTTCCAAATAGCATTTTGGCCATGCTATATTCATCTTTGATTTTGCCTTACTTAAACTATGGTGTATTAGCTTGGGGTGCTACAGCCAAAACTCGCTTAGAAAAAATTTTGCTTCTTCAAAAGAGAGCTGTTAGGATTATGTCAGCAGCAAATGCACGTGCTCATACTGATACGCTGTTTTATGGGAATAATGTTTTGAAAATACAAGATATTTATCTATTGTATTTGGCATCCCTCATGTATCAGATCAATAATGGTAATGTGCCCCACGCAATAGCGTCCATGTTTGTTAAGAATGATAGAATACACAATTATTGTACAAGACAGGCTGCTTTATATCATTTCACATCAGTCAGAACCCAACTCAGAAATAACACTGTCGCATTGGCAGGCCCAAAATACTGGAACTCTCTGCAATCCTCTTTTAGACAGGCCATTAGCCTATCTGGATTTAAACGTAAGATGAAATCTTATCTTCTTGACAGATACAATGAATCCTGATGGGTTTTTTTTTTTTTTTGTATTACTGTACTTCAGATGAAATAACTTGCATAGTTATAAATATACATTTTTGTGCATAATGTGAGTCTGTTTTA
The DNA here is from genome assembly GCF_040938485.1 of Diadema antillarum. NCBI lineage: Eukaryota > Metazoa > Echinodermata > Echinoidea > Diadematoida > Diadematidae > Diadema > Diadema antillarum. Next base: position 647,448 of record NW_027271236.1, on the reverse strand, counting down.
TGAATAGCAATTGGGACCTTTTTCAAATTGTTGTTTACTGAGGTCCTACTGTACAAAAGATTTGTGTGACATACAACTTGTGTCAAATATTTTGACCTTCTGTGTATTGAAATTTGAACCTGTATATATATATATTTTTTTTTTACACTGAAATTTGTCAGAGGGAATACATACATGTGTTTCCACTGTTGATAAAGTTCCATAAATTGTAATCTTTAAATAGGGCTGAGTGTTAAATTCACATCTTTATAAATAATCAGATATAAAGTAGGCTTTTTGATATAATCTGCTTTATTGGTTGACATTTTTTTTTTCATTGATTAATGCTGAGCTACATCTTAGTTAAGCACTGGATATCTTGTAAGTCATTGCCTTTATTTCACCCTCTTTACTCTTGTCCCTGTAACTGTGTGTTCAAGTCCAAGTTATTTTTTTTTCTTCCCATTATTCAATCCCGTATTCTGTTTTAAATACATTTTTTTTTCTTTTAACATCCGTTAGTGTGCTTTCTCTCCCCCCCCCCCCAATCATCATTTCATTTTCGCATATTGTATGTATATATTGTACATAGTTTTCAGGCTGAATTTTCCAGTCTTGTGTATCTGGTGTGTTTTTTTGTTTTTGTTTTTTTTTTGTTTTTTGTTTTGTATTTGTAAATAGGAGTTTCTGCAATTTACAAGCTTTGCTTCTCAGCAGGACTCCTATCTTTTCCACCTCATGTACTAGTATATGTTAACTCTTTTTTAGCTATGTCATGTTTGTGTAATCATTGATTTCTTGTCTTCACCCAATACTGAGGTATTACAATCTCTGTACTTTGTTTTCTTGGTGGAATTGAACAAATAAATTGAATTGAATTAAATTGAATTGAATTATCTATTATACGTATGCCCCATTTCATACGTATGTAAATTTACTGCGCTTATGTATGCAATTGGTCGACCATACATTCAGGTACTTCGTTTAACATGCATTTGTATATGTGTGTTTGTCGCGTGTGTGTATAATACACACACGTAACATACGCACCCATTACTATTATATCACCATTATATCATAGTGTGCACGGTAGATACCCACGCCCGATTTGTCATATACCATTGCATGGGCGTAAATCCCGGGGGGTGGGGGTGGGATATAGTATCCACCCCACCCCCCCCCCCCTGAAATGGAGGAAGGGGGATGGCCTGTACAATCATCCCCACTGAATTTTGAGGAAAAAAATGGAGGAAGCAGAAATTTTGTACGCCGGCCTTCAGACAGGTCTTGTAGCAAAATGTTGTAGTGGGATTTGGTTTGGGGGGATGGTTGGTTTTAACTTCCCCTCCTATCTACTGTACCTCACGACCTTAACCAGACCCGGACTGTGACTTTAACCTGACTAGGGGGTCACCTGACTGACACATCAAACTCTATATCAGGTGACAATTGACCCCCCACGACCTTGACTCGACGCTGATGGACTCACGGTTTGGGAAAGGAAAGAACTACAAGGCATACACCTGTATAAATCTACCTGAATCCAGTCCATCGTCAGCCTGGCGTAGTCAGTAAGTATTTTACGCTGTGAAGTGGACACTACTCCCACTTTATTGGCGTAGTTCGGCAGGATTGCTGGCCTATTTGCGCGAATTTTGCCGATTTTAATCAACCGTATCGGTTGGGCTGCGAGGTAAGTCGCAGGGCAATGGCCGCGTAAATACATTATGTGTGTGTTTTAATGTTCGCACATTACGCGTTGCACTGTGTGTATAATTACTGTACTGTAAGTTGTCGGTTCGCGGACCGGGTCGGCGCTGACTGCAGGGAGACGGGGATTGTCTCAGGGCGGTAGCGCTGAAAGGGGCGAGCGACCGGCGGGGAATCAAAAGTGAACGATTGTGTGCGAACTTACGTGTTGATTGTTATCATCGTTGTGTTTTGTGCGACGTCCGAGCGAGTGATTGGAACGATATTTTTGATTGCGAACTCGTGTTACTGTTTAGCGTCACATCGTATTATTTGTCAAATCGTCGTCTAAGTGAGAGATAGATTGACGTTCGTAAAGGCAACTGTTTAGTCAGACCGTCCTACTCTAGCTGTTCTACGTTACTGTTGTGTGTTAAATTCTCCTGGTATTTTTGTAGACCTAGTCCTAGATTTGTTTCTCTGACTCTAAATAGGTTTGTTGAGTGTGGGTGTGAATACAGTCTGTGATTGTTGTTTCATGTGTATGACGTGCCCACCCAGCTAACGTCTGGGGAGCCGCTCGGGGTTGAAGAAAAGGAAACAGAAACAAGAAAAAGAAAAACGAACAAAAACAAAATAACAAGAACACTTTTGCCCGAGCGAGTCATTTTGTGAGTAGATTGGTGTTCGGTTGCGTTTGCGTCTCGCTTGTGTTTGTGTTTGTTGGTGCTTTTGTATTGCGTTAAGCTTACCACGCAAATATCAGGAACGCCAGCCCACGTTTAATTAGGTCTAGTAACTGTTCTGTTTGTAGTGTTACTGTCAGCTTTTGACGTAGTAGACCAGGACCCGCACTTGGTCTAACTTATACTTTTGAGTGCATACACACGCTGCGCACTGTACTACTGTACGAGCTAGCTAACTTTAGGTCCGTAGCTAAGGTTGGTGGTACTGCGCGCTCATTAGTTTTCTGCGAGTGTGTGTGCTACATACACTGTGTTGCAGCGCGGTTCGCCGTCGCTCGCGCTTACTACATCGTTATTCGTGGTAGCGTTAACGTTGCATGCATATGCGGCGCGCTTGGTCTTGGACCAAACGGAGTACGGAACGCCGGTCTATTTCGCATCGTGAGCGTGGTTTGCACACTGCAGCTGTGTACCATTCGCGCGTCGCGCCGTACGTTGTAATAGGACGACGCTAGCTGCATTAACCGCATTTGTGTATTCGATCTACGGCCGCATCGTCCCTGTACGTGCATCTAGCGGTGTGTTGAACACCGCGCAGTGTGAATGAACAGCGGGCAGCCGTTCCGTAGCGGAGCATAGCAGTCTATGGTACGCCAGCTGACTCTTCGTGCGTTGTCAGCTGTACTCCGTATTCGTTTAAGTGTAATTTGTGGTGCACTCCTGTCATAATTATTGTGCGTGTTGTACTTGCCATTGTTCTGTCCTAGTGTGTTCTATCTTTGTCCCTTTCCTTCTTTATTGATAGGGGATTGGATCGCTTTTGTGCAACCCACATAGCTCCCAATACCAGGTATTTTAATTGTTAGGTAGGTTTATATTACTAGGTTTTTTTTTCGTAGACAAAGGTCTGGTTTAGAGTAGCAGTTTGATATTTAGTTGGTATTAATATCTAATTTATATGAGATATTGATTTTGGTTAGGGATAACACTTGATAAAGGAATAAGAGGAAAAAGTGGTTAGGAAATAAAATTAGGAATTATTTGGAAGGATAAGTTAGTTTATTTGTTGAAATAGTAAGATAATTGTGGGGATTTTTGAGGCGAGATTGTTTTGGTTAATGTCTTACCTCAAATAGGTTGTATTAAGATATTTGAGAGAATTTGGTAAGATTTGATAAAGTGTATGATTGGTAGGTTAACTGTTGAATAGGGAAATACAGGTAATTCAGGTAAAGTTGAAGAATTAGGTAAAAAGAGTGAGTATATGTTTTAATTGAGTAGGGTTGAGAAGTATAAAGTTAAAATTAAAAGGAGATATTTTGGGATTTAGTGAGTGGAATTTATTAAAGTAAGGTGAATTGTTTTGAGGGTATAGAATTTATTGTAAGATTATAAGTTGTGAAAGGTTGTGATAAAGTATTCTGGTATATAACTACTATTTTTGGTAGGTTTGGGATGTTAGTACAGCCGGTAAAGGTGAATTATATAGATTTGGGATGTATACTCCTAGTGCAAGACCAGGTTCGGGGTTGGCCAGCCATTTCGCCACCCCAAGTTATCAGGTCTTGGAGACAGGCCCGTCCTGTTCTCCAGGAGGGCATCCATCAACAATGGGGGAAGTAGGACATCTACACCCCTACGACAGCTATCCACCCTCTTGGCGTGGAACCCATGTAGGCGGACGTGCAGGTAGCATTCCGTTAGGACGTCCACGGGTATCGACCCCATTACAGTCCCTTCCTACTAGGTGTTACCCACAGGGTCAAGGGGGTAGGATTGATGACATGTTGGAGGAGCAGTTGTATAGTTACTCCGCACCTCAGTTCACAGGGGACAGCTCAATCCCAAAACCTTATGTGGAGGGATCAACCCGCTATGGGGTGCTGCATTCTAGCTGGCGAGATTTAGCAAACATGAGTCTGAGTGGGTGGAATACCTCTCAGGAAGTGGGGAAGCTCCCATCCTTGCCCAGGTCAATCTCATTTGACGGGAAGGGAAATTGGGGAGCCTTCCATGCTAAATTCACCGCTTTCGCAGACGAGAGTGGGTGGTCGCCCATGCAGTGACGCGACCAAATGTGGTGGTGCCTGAAGGGGCAAGTGAGCGATCACTACCGGATGCTCCTTGAGAGAAACCCTCTTGCTAGTTACCAGGAATTGGTGCTGTGCATGGAAAAGCAGTTTGGTGCTACCGATCCACCTGAAATGGTTCAGATGGAATTCTCCCGGGCCAAACAGTCTGAGGATGAAACCACCTTAGAATGGTCAAGGAGAGTGGTATCTCTTGCTAATAAAGCATTTCCAGGAGTACCAGAGCCCCTCGTCCAGCGCCAAGCTGTTGTCCGTTTTTGTCAGGGTTGTTGCAAACAGGAGGCAGGCTTGTCTGCTCTTAGTTCAAAACCCAAGACAGTGGAAGCTGCGTTGGAGTTAGTCACCTGGCTGGTATACTCCCGACATGCGGTATTGGGACAGGCTTCTCAAGGAATTCGCAGTCACAGGGAAGTGTGCAGTGCTTCTGTACATTGGGATACTCCCCAGCCTGCAGGTGTCCGCCAGGTAGATGTTTGTCCAAGGTCTCCCTGTCAACGTTCTGGTGAGCTTGATAAGGTTGAGATTGAGCAGCATGCCACACCTGAGGGACCGACGCCAAGTGTGGGGCAGCGAATACAGAGCCTAGAGCAGAAGTTTGTTTCTCTCCAGGACACTATAAATCAGCTGTCAGCAAATGTAGCCAAAGCGCTCTCGAGCAGTCCATCTACCACCCCATCCGCAGCTGACCCCAGCTATCTGTGCGATCTTTGCGGGGAATTTGGTCACTCCGAACAGGACTGTCCGAAGATGGACAAGAAAATGGCTCTCGAAGAGGAGCTGTCAAACGACAGCGGGCCAGAGGAGGAGGCCACTCCCTGGCCCGAGCAGGATTTGGCCAGTCCCAAGAAGGATCAAAGGAGCTAGGGGATATGGCACCTAAAGAGATCAAGGTAGCTTTTACCCAAGCTCAGGAGTCGAGGGTTGCGGATCAATCTCGCTCCCCTAAGGTTAAGTCAATCAAAGACTCAGAGCTGTTGAATTATTTTCGCGAGTTCATGGAATTTGCAGAAAATATCAATCATACAGCTCTAGCTACAGATAACATTGAGGAAGAAGCTGCGATCTCAAGTTATTTGACTGGCAACTTCATTTCACTTGTAACGGAGGGGACGCAGGAGAGTCTTAACCCTGATGGATCCACTGTGGAGGATCTGCGTGATGAAGACCATGGGAACCCACATCAGAGCTCTGAGCCTGATAAGTTGGGAACCACTCCTGCTGACCCGAGTGAAGTTCTTCTGTCGGTTCCAGACGACCCTCCCAATACCATCCAATTACCATGGGAGAGGTGGAAGGACACGCAGAAGGGAGATGCAAACCTTGCAACTCCTCAAGAGTGGATATCCACTGGCATAGAGCCAAGGGATAAAACAAGGATGGTGTGGGACCCAGGTGGGAGGTGACGGGGGATACATGTGACAAGTCCCGTATGTCACAGCATTGACGTTGGATCGCCTTCAAGTGCCAATGTGCGACTCCAGAACCAATGCAATCTTGGGAGGTGGGGCTGGATCATCATGTCCGCCCAAGACCTTCATAGCCCAAGAAGGACTCCAGAATTGGATCCTCCTACTGGGTGTGTGGATCCCACAGTCACCAATTCCACTGAATTGGTATGGGCAGCTAGAGCATTGCTCCCATCACCAGCAGGTCCACATCCATTGCTGCCAGCCAGCTGCAACTGAAGCAGTGGCGTGGAGGAAGGCGTTTCCACATGCTTACTTCAGCTACAACACAACGGTTTCCCGTATGGGAGCTGAATAGTGAAATGCTTCAGCGGGTGTCCCACTAAGTCAGCTTTTGCTAGAGTTGTATTGGTGGCAGAGGGTAGGCAGGAGCAGGTGGCACAGGGCATTGATGCCACCAGCCAGGACAATGCCATCCCATGGTCTGGACCCCGCTAAGCTGGCGGCAGATACCAGAGGTGCTATGCATATAGGCCTCCGACTAAGTGGAAGTAGGTTCCAGAGGTATTTATTTATATTGTGTTATTGTTTTTATTCCATTTCTTATGGGAGACGATTTTGCACATGCTTAATTGCATTTGTGGCAAAAATAATCAGGTAATCCCCGTTTTATTTTGGATAATACGGTGTATTTTTAGAGCAAATTTGGTTTTTGTAATGTAGGGAAAACCTCTGGATGCCGAGGGGACCTTGGTCTCCAATTATTGTTAGAGTTTGCAAGCAAAGCAAAGAAAAAACAGGGGACTAAATCATAGTCCGGGATGACAATTACAAATCAATAGGTGTGATTAAAATGTTTCACTGTTGTTGAGTATTTGGGTCATTGTCGTTGCCCAAGCCAGTGTTCTTTTAATGTTGAATAGGGACCTTTTGTTCCCAGTGTTTACAAATTGTTAGCTGTTTTTACAGTTGTCCACGGTTGGACGTGATTTCCCCCTGTTTGTGGGATGTTTTGAGTAGACATAGTTTAAGGCGATTTTAATGGGATTTAATTTGGGTTTGTTAATCACAGTACGGGGGCTCCTCTTATTTAATAAAACGGGGGAGACTGTAGTGGGATTTGGTTTGGGGGGATGGTTGGTTTTAACTTCCCCTCCTATCTACTGTACCTCACGACCTTAACCAGACCCGGACTGTGACTTTAACCTGACTAGGGGGTCACCTGACTGACACATCAAACTCTATATCAGGTGACAATTGACCCCCCACGACCTTGACTCGACGCTGATGGACTCACGGTTTGGGAAAGGAAAGAACTACAAGGCATACACCTGTATAAATCTACCTGAATCCAGTCCATCGTCAGCCTGGCGTAGTCAGTAAGTATTTTACGCTGTGAAGTGGACACTACTCCCACTTTAATGTATTCATAATTTTCTCAAGCGCTCGCTCGCAAAGAAAGTAACATCGACATACACTGTAATGTATGGCTCAGACGTTGACAACGTCAATAGTATAGGCCTACATGTAAACTTGACCGAAAGATCGGTCTGTCTCTGTCCGTCGGGGAATGTTCCGCGGAGACTACGTCTGGCTTCACGGATCCCCTCCGTATACAGACCGGGTAAGTCAATGATTGCGGCTCCTGTGTGGAGCAGTCGCGCACAGATCAAACGTTACGATAAACCAAATTTCAGACAGCTTTTTTACATTCAAACAAGTTTGACATGACATGACACATTATGCAGCAATATTTGGGATAAATTTCTCACATTGTGCAATCGAAATACTCACATTGTGCAATCGAAATACTCACATAAACTCGGTTATAACGCAGAAATTTTATCGATATCGCAACATCGCCGTTCGCGAGCAGTAAGTCGCCATTTTGAATCTGTTAGCCAATCACATGCGAGGTACGTGTTTTAGTAAAACAAACACGTAGAAACTACCTCGCATGTGATTGGCTAATATATTCATAGTGTATGTTTCTGCAGTTTGAACGTGACGACGCGACAGGCTGTGTTTTACGTTGAATATTCTCCTAAAATGTTGGATTTTTCATTAATCTAGTGAGTGTAATGTATTCTTAAAAAGCTAATTTCATCATACAAGCTTAAATTTGCCGACCTAGGGCCGTGAATTAGACGCAATCGAGAAGGGTGAGGTACCTCACCCAATTTTCCATAGGGACAGTGGTTAAGAACATCCACACAGCAATGGGTACTGATACCTTCCGTCTGTCTACGGAGGACAGCGTTAATGGCAAAATATAAAAGAGTCCTCCGGACAGACGGATCTTTCTGTCTACATGTAAACATGCTATGACGCGAGAAACTGGGGACCATCTGCAATATATGAACGAAAAGAAACAAACAGACAAACAATAACAAAAACTATATCGTCATAATTGAACCCCCTCCATTTCCTGAATCATTCCTGAGAAACGACAGTGACTGATTACTCAGTCAGGATACATCTATGGGCATACCCAGGGAAGATCAGGGGCGTCGTATCTATCGGGGGGGGGGGGGGGGCAAAGGGGCATTTGCCCCGCCCCTTTGGAAGTGTTTAGGCAAAAAAAAAAATCATTTATCCCCCAAGCAATTCCCGAGATGAGGACAAATCTCGAACTTTCTTAATGGAAAATTGTCCAAATATCCCCAGAACTATGCACCAGATCGTTGTATTGCAATCATAAACATGCAAAAGCTCCGCTATACAGGATCCCTTTCGATAAACTTTTTACACTTTTGACATTGATATATATTCTCTTTTGAGATTAGCAGACGGTGTACCATCACAAGAGCATTTGGATGAAGTACTGTATATGGTGAATTTGAAAAAAGTTATGCAAAATGCAGTACACAGGCATTGGAGGAAAAAGAAAACTAATAGACCCGTAAAAGGTCTCCCTCACACTCTTAAAGCATGGTGGGATGAAAATCTCCAATCTTTGTGTAATAGAGTGAAATGTAAACAAAAAGAATGGTTGAAATGTAAAAATGCTTATGGTAGAAAGATCAAGTTTGATGATTATAAAGCTGTACATAGAAATTTTGATAAAGCTGTACGTCAAGCAAAAAGAGCATATCAGCATAGAAAAAGTAATGCATTGGATGCAATGGTTAATAAAGACTCCAGTAGTTTCTGGAAGGAGATAGGGAGGATTGGCTCAGATGAAGGTAACAGGTGTCATAAAATTCCTATGGCGGTAGTCAGTAGTGATGGAGAAATAACTGAGAATTTTGATATTGTATTGAGTAAATGGCACAATGATTTCTCTTCTCTTTTTACTGATAATGATGCTGGTTTTGATGATGATTTTTTGTTTAGTATAAAAAAAATTGATTCACGGGGAGATGATCTGAATCATCCTATTGGTTTATCAGAGGTAACTTCACCAGTAAACAGAGCAAAATTAGATAAAGCAGCAGGAATAGTTGGTTTTATTACTGAGGTAGTAAAAAATAAAGTTTCTATTCAGTTCCTGCATGCTTTATATTCTTTTTGTTTTGAACATGGTATTTCCCCTCAGATATGGCAAAAAGGTATTATTCATCCAATTCTTAAACCTGGTATGCATGAACGTGAACCTTTAAGTTACAGAGGTATTACATTGATATCTGTGATTTGTAAGATTTATTGTGATATTATAAAAGAAAGATTGATCAAATTCCTTGAAAAAGAATGTGTTATTAATAAGACAGAACGGGTTTCGAAAAAAAAGGAGTTGTCTTTAGCGCTTATATAGCCTCTATTCTATAATTGAAAACAGAAAGCTCTGTAAAAAGATATTTTTGTTGGTTTTATTGATGCAAAAAAAAAAAGCATTTGACCGTGTTAACAGGATTTTGTTATGGTACAAGCTGAGGTCTATTGGTGTTCATGGCAAGTTGTATAACTCCATAAAGGCTCTTTATCAAGATACCAAATGTACTGTAAATAATGGTAACCTTACAAATTTTTTTATGTGGATCTAGGGGTAAAACAAGGTTGTCTTTTGTCCCCAGTCCTGTTTAATATTTTTCATTAATGATTAATGATGATTTCAGATCACAATTATTCAGTATTATATCAGAAAGAGATCCTACTTTCCCGCAGTTACCTACTTACCAACAATTCCTTTTTTTAATGTCATCAGAGTCACTGTGCTGTCAAGTAGCCAGTTTTGCCAACCTTATTTTAACGTGCCGTGTTGGAACAATTCATTATATTCCCACAACTGAATATCTCTTTTATGTATTATTTAGCCCACCATATTCTCTCTTTTGTTATGTTAAATTATCTTTTATTGTCTGTATGTCTTACATGATACATCTATATATTTTGTATTATTTCTAATGTTTGATGTATATGTATCACTCATAGGCCTTTTTAGGCCGGCCGTCCGTGTGACGGGTGTGATTTTTAATAAAGAATAAACTACTACTACTACTACTACTACTACTACTATATCCCTAATTTATCAAAGAGTGTGCAGCAGATCTTTCACTAACAAAAACACCCTCATATGCAGAGGCGTCGATGGGGGGGGGGGGATGGTTCCCCCATAAAAGTGGGACAAACAAAAGCGAAAAATATAGCTACAAACGACAGTTTTTGGAGTATAAAATATCAACATTTTAAAGCTCGCTCGCTCGCATTAACCGCTATGCCATTCTCCTGATGTTGCTGCCAACAATTGCCAGCAGTTGCGCCCGGTGCGCCCCCTTAATTTCCAAAGCGAAAAATATAGCTACTCTCGGCAGTTTTTGGACTGTAGAATGTCAAAATTGTTTAAGCTCGCTCGCTTTGCTCGCTCGCATTTAATCATTATTCCATTCTCCTGATGTTGCTGCCAGTAATTGCCTGCAGTTTTCGCCCGGTGCGCCCCCCCCCCTTAATTTCCAAAGCGAAAAATATAGCTACTCTCGGCAGTTTTGGGACTGTAAAATGTGAAAATTTCAATGCAAAAAGATTTATACCCCCCCCCCCGTTTGCTTCGCTCCCTCACATAACCGCTCCTCCTATAGGTCAAATCCTGTCTACGCCGGTGATAGGCCCCATTATTTAGTAGGCCTTCACAGTGATGTCGCACAGGCGGAGCAAGAGCTGAAATACCACGATTTAGTTATTCATCGTGAATAGTTCATTTCGTATTGTTTTTTTAAGAAAAGAAAACACATTTTTCCCCAAAAGTGTGCACCAGATCGCTGAATTTCAGGTCTGAAAATGCAAAATCTTCCTCGTGTGGGAGAGGGATCCCCCCCCCTACACACCCTCCCCCCGTTCGGTCGCTCCGCTCCCTCTCACAGATATTTCACCAAAAAAAAAATGTCTTCATACTTTTAAAGGGGCTGTACAGTACTGGTTGAGGTGGGGATTCATGGTTTAACATTCCTAAGTGAGATAATGAAAAACCTCTTATGAAATATGAAAGAGCATGTAATTTTAAGAAGGATTCAATGTTTATTTGATGAAAATTGGTTTTCAAATGGCTGAGATATCCCAAAAAGTGATAATAATAAAAGACTACATGCCCCAACTTTATTAGGATCTCTTTGTTTCACCTTGTTTTGGGATATCTCGTCTACTTCAAAACCGATTTTCATCAAATAAACTTTTGATACCCCTTAGAATTGCATGCTTTGTGACATCCTATAGAGTGGTTTCTGAATATCTCGCAAAAAGTTCAAAGCTAAATCCTCACCTCGACCAGAACTGTACACACCCTTTAAGGTCTGATTTTCCGCCGAAAGTCATCTGACAAGTAAAAAAAAAAAAAAACCCAACAAGAATAAAAAGTCTTCATGATGGTGACCATCCCCCCCCCCCCACTCCTCAGTACGGATTTACGCCGTTGTACCATTGCAAGTCAATGGAATTAAAATTTAATTTGTAATATTTTCAAATGTATCTTCATAAAATTGTCTCATTGTAGGACACAATTTGTAGTTTGCTCGTTAGCCGGTTCTTTGATATTATACTCATTTTACCCTTTTAATTGAATGGATGACTTAACTAATAGAGCAATTTCCCATCAGGTTCTAACTGGTGTGTTCTAGAATGCTCAGATATAAGAATAAAACCATATTCTGCATATCCATTTTGGTTTGACACTGACATCTGCCTTAAGAAATTCAATCATGAAACCCATTATATCCCGATCGCTTGAGATCATAGCATAAGTCCGGCTTAAACGTATCATTGTTGCTCCGATCGTATCACTGTTGTAGCGAGGTCTTGATAAGTGTACGAATATCGCAACACAGTCGGTTTGATCGAAGAAGCAGCGCGTCTCTTCAGCCTGGAAATGCGGCAACAACGTGGCAGAGTCGTATTATCATCGTGGCGCTATCGCCTACAGCGCAGGTTGAGCGTAGACAAACCGTAGTGTACTCACTCGTAATCGCCTCGGAGGCGAAAAAATGGAGACGGACGGCAATCGCGCCAGGTTTTGTTAAATCGTCAGATCGCCATGGTCGCCTTCCTAGTGAGATGGGGGCCTGAGTGACCCAGGACTCAAAGCCATACAGGAGGGTGGTAAGTACCACGGCTCTGTGTACACTGATCTTTGTTTCAGGGAATGACAATTTCGGCATTTTTCACAAAGAAAGTGTACTTTATTCCAATTCTAAAAACGTAAAAGCTCCGTCGAGCACCAAACGTTTGCACCAGATCGCTTGACTTCAGGTCTGAAAAAGCAACATCACCTTCACGTGGGAGATGAAAATAAATATGCCCCTTATCTACATGCTCGTGTCCATGCCATTCTATACCATTTTATATTCAAATTGTTCAATAATAGGCCCTAATCTACATCGATATAATGCTACCATAGTAGCGGGAATGTTTCAAGTCTATAAAACACTCAAAAACATGCATCAAATTGCACCATTTACAACATCGAAATGCAAACCCAGATCCATTTAACCGGAACACTTCTTAGAGAATTAAATGACTCTATCATTTTATAGGCCTACATGCCCTGAAATTGGACAGGTAAAACAAATTGTTATATAATAATAATAATTATAATAATTGTTTTGGATATAAACTCAAAATTTTATTGTCCAAGAATGGAAATTCATTTTGCCCAATTGATCGTGGGCCCGGTAGCCACTGAGCAGCGCCAGATCGACGTTGCTCTAACCTATTCAAATGTTGAACGGCAAACAAGGTAGCAGCAACTCCCATCTTTTAACGTCTTTTGGTATGATGCGGCCGGGGTTTGAACCCACGACCTCCCGATTGTGAGGGCAGCCGCTCTACTCACTGAGCCAACCCATCGGTACCATCTCCCCTTCCAAATGTCACAGCCGACACGAAGCCATCATGTTGGGTAATCTCATTGTCACTCAGGGTTTTAAAAATAATTCTTGACTTCTTTGTCCATGAAGATGTCGCACGAGACGATTCAGCTAAGTTCAATGTGTGCATACAATTCATATCTCATCAGTGCACGTACATACCCCATCATCCCAACCGAATTCATTGACCCATAAAATTACTTTGATGAGGAGGTGGTCGTGAGCTACCAACCCAATAAGGATGCACGTCACGAGACCGACACCCACGAGTCATACAGCCCACAAGTCATACAGCTCACAAGTCATACAACCCACGAGCCATACAGCTCACGAGCCATACAGCTCACAAGTCATACAGCTCACAAGTCATACAGCCCACGAGCCATACAGCTCACTGTTAGTCATACAGCCCACCAGATATACAGCCCACGAGTTCGACACTGGGTAAATAAAGCCCACGAGTCCGACATCGAGGGAAACAAGCCCAGTAGTTATGCGGTTAACGAGACCGACACTAAGCTAAGAAAGCCCTTAGACCGACAGTACGCGGAAGGCACACGAGACCGACAGGATGAACAGCGCCACCTACAGACCAATGAATGTATAGGGTGTGCAGATAATGGCGATATGAGCTAGAGATGGAAAAAAAAAGAGTTGCCAGGATGTTACCTAATCAGTTGCCCCCACCCCCCCCCCCCAATGATCAGGATATTTAATTGTGTTTGCGTGGGTGTGTGTTTGTGAAAAAAGGAACAAAATTCAGTAAAAGTGTGCATCAGATCTTTCCACATTAAAGGGATGGTACAGTATTGGTAGAGATGAGAATTGGGCTTTTAACTTTTTGCGAGATACCAAGAAAACACTTACGATAATAATACAGAACATACCATTTTGAGAGGAATTCAAAGTTTATTTGATGAAAATCCGGTTTAGAATGACTGAAACATCCAAAAACAAAGTAATACAAAGCGATCGCAATAAAGTGTGAGTTCCACACTTTAGTAGAATCTCTCTCTTTTTTTTTTTGGATAGCTCAGCCATTTCAAAACCAATTTTCACCAAATAAACATTGAATTCATCAAAGAATTACATGCTCTTTCATATTTCATAAGAGGTTTCTCATTATCTCACCAAAAAATGTTAGAAACCTGAAATTAGGTCTCAACCAAAACTGTACGATCCCTTTAACTTAAAGATGCCAAGACACCCTCGTTTGCATGTTAACCCTTTGACCTCCTTTACATATTCCTACTTCCCCCCGAAAAAAAAAGAGAAAGAGAGAGAGAGAGAGAGGGAGAGAGAGAGAGAGAGAGAGATCTGCCTTCGGTGATTGCTATTATATTCTAGTGGGATCATCGAGAGGCATTTTATAGAGTGAAAATCAGCATGACTCGAGTATGCTTATGGGTTGAATTGAGAAAAACTGCTTGTAATGAAAATTCTTGGTGCAATTCCATCTAATCTGCATGAACAAAGTGGCTACCAAAATCATAACGTTTTTATTCTTGTATGCGGTTGCTTGTGGAAAAAATCGTCACAGAATTAGCAAATTAACATCACGTAAATTACATGATGAGAAGGTGGGGATGCAGACAAGAATTCAGTAAAAGTCAACGAATCGGGAAGAAAATAAAGCATATGTTGCAAATGCAATACAATGTCTGGATGAGAGATTAATGGTTTTAGCTAATTCGAGGATTTTGGGATCTTATGAGATACTTTTGTACTATGATGTCAATCTTCATTGGCTTGACGAATCAGATTATCAAGGAAAAATTTATAAAATGTAATTGCAGTAAATGATTGAAAAATGACAATTTCTCATAAAGGTCCAATATAATGTATACAAAATGAATAAATCGTTTTGCTTGTTTTGCATGTATTCTTTTATTTAAGACATAACTCTTAAGAGATAGAGGAATTCATGCCCCGATGTCATCCCTCTCCCTTTCCGCAAAACACAAATATTTGTACTAAAACAACAAAACAAACAAACAAACAAACAAACACTGCCGTTCCTGTCCCTTTCTGCCAAAAATACACTCAGCAAAAAAAGAAAGTAAACGCTTTTTCAAGTTTAGATTTCTCATAGAATATTAGGCTGAAAGTAGTGTATTATATACCATATTAAAGGTAATTTAATTGGCTATACACCTGGTAGGTCAACAAAAAGGGAAACTTAACGCATGAGTGAACACCATTGTTTTTCTCTTCCAGGGCAACAAAAGTAAAAATTGCAAAACTGAACAAGTTGTCATTCATGCCCATGTGCTCTTCTATAGAACAAACAACAAATTTCACACAAAAAGAAACATGAATTAAGTTGCAAAAACAAACCTTTGATCTCTATGATGTCTTTAAAACCCAAAAGACCAATGAAGGCTAAAAGCAATGGAAGAAAATAAAGCATCTTATGTCAAATCTAAATTCAAATGAAATAAGAGAAGTAAGAATTAACAAAAATGGTACAAATTTGAGCTTTTTTGCAGATTAGGAAATTGTAAATAATGTTTGGTTCTTGTAATTGTCACGTGGATTTTAAATCACTTGTTTAGATGAAATAAATAAAGAAATTATGCTCATTTAACCATCTTTATGCTTTTTATTCCCTATGTCATTTGAGGTTTGACTTGACAGAAAATTCTTAATTTCCCATTTAGTTTCCCACTTTGTTTTTCTTTGAGGTAATAAAGAGATAAAGAGAACAAAAACTTATTTTTCCTATTTCATTCATGCCTCTCATTGTGTTAAACTGGTCTTTTGTTGTCAATATTATCGTGAAGGGCATTTGCAAATGAAAGAGAACATGTCAATTTGTGCAATTTTTAATTTCGTGCCTTGGAGGACAAAAATGAATGTGCTCACTCACGCGCAAAGTCTTCTTTGTAATTAACCTATAAGCTCAATAGCCAATCAAATTACCTTTAATATGGTATATAACACATTGATTTCAATACAAATCTTCTATGAAAAATATGATCTCGAAAAAGTGTTTACTTCCTTTTTTTGCTGAGTGTAGATACACTTACTAGGGGGAAATGAAATGATTTCGACATTCAGATAAATCAACTAGAAAAAATTTAAATCAAATTTAAATCAACTAGAAAAAATTTTCTCCTGGAAAAAATTTCCAGCAGAGAAATAAAGTTTACAAGGAATTATATTTCACAAAAAAAGTCAATGTTACAGTGCACTCCTGCTATACATGATCTGGATAGGGGGTAGTCACTTGCGAGGGTGTTGATTTAGTATAAATTAAACGAAATAACGTGATCGTCTATTAAGGTAGCGTTAGGGATTCGGAAAAAATAAACAAGATGCATCCATGAAAACAGCTGGTGTATTTCACGAAAAATGTACTGTTTGGAGGAGATTAACACAAGCCACAAATCGAGGTGAATCCCTGCGATATAAAACGTTTTAATCAGTCGAATTACATAATCATAGTTACAGAGAAAATTACAAGTAGATCTTACTCCAAACGTCTTAGCAGGAGGGTATTATAATATATAGCCTATAAGCAACTAGTGAATCGAGAGGTAACAGATGTAAACGTACATCCTATTAAAAATAGCATGATGGCATTATCAAAGCTCTATAATTAATCCATACATCGCTCTTGTCCTCTGTTATTAATTCATTTGTGCTTTTTTGTCTTTTTTTTTTTTTTGGGGGGGGGGAGGGGGCATGAAGAATACAATTCTATTTTTCTAATTGATAACATTGTCGCTCCCTGACAGACTCCCTCCCCCCCCCCCCCCCCCCCGAAGTACGTAGAAATACATATTTGATGCCGTTCATAATTTTCATATAGATGGTTTCCATCTTTCACTCGATAGTGTGACGAAATTGCACCCGCCAGTATATTATTCTTCTGTTCATGGAAAACCATGTACAGGTAATTGACATGTAGATGGCGCTGTTCATCCTGTCGGTCTCGTGGGCCTTCTTTGCCTACTGTCGGTCTCGTGGGCTTTCTTTGCTTATTGTCGGTGTCGTGAGCCTTTTTTTTTCTTTTTTCTTTTTTTTTTTTTTGTTTAGTGTCGGTCTCTTGGGCCTTCTTTGCCTACTGTCGGTCTCGTGGGCTTTCTATACTTAGTGCTGGTCTCGTGGGCTGTGTTTGCTTTAACGAATAGTATCGGTCTCATGAGCCTTTTGTGCGTAGTGTCGAACTCATGAGCTGTATGACTCCGGAGCCGTATAACTCATGGGCTGTATGACTCATGAACCTATTATTGATGTCGGTCTGGTGGACCGTTTGACTTGTGGGTGTCGGTCTCGTGGGATGACCCCCCCCCCCCCCCCCCCCCCGCCACCCCCAATAACAGTCAACGGGTTCCACGTAAAGGCTGCCTTCGGTACCTTTCAGCACTAATTGGCCCTTGTTTAACGCCATATTAGTCCTGTTCAGGCCTATACCTTCAGGCGAGCGAGATGCCCAGGCGAGATGTCTCCGTGCATACACTAAGATTCATCACACATACTAATCGATGTGATGCACATTTGCCTGTATTTGATATTGTATGATTTTACTGTTAACGTCCCGCCAAATTTAATACAATAAGCCGGTATCTGTTCTTACTTCCTTAAAACGCTTTGTACAGTAAAACCGCCTATCCGCCCAACGGAGTGATGCGCTATTCATTTGAAATCGCGGACCTGGATTTTCAGCTTAATCCCATCAATGACTCAGCTCATCTTACATGGCATACATTACCGAAATATAACGTGTCATCCTGTCCTCACTTTGAATAAATCCCCCTCAAAATATCACTGACATGCTTCGAACACACACATAGACACACGAGCAAACATGTAAATATCCTAGATTTTAAAGAAAAAAAAAAGTCAACGTTCACACTTTCACACAGAACAACAATTCTACTCACCACTTTGTCCCATCAACCATGAATATGAAGTCACCAAAAGACAATAACTACTGCCGTTTTAATCTATTACCATGACCTAAGTAGAAAGCATTATACATGAAAACCATGTTCAAGGTTATCGTACAGACGAGCCTGCAGCTTTCCACCCCTTGTTGTGAACAGGACATACAATATGCAAGCCAGTTTAGGTATTAACGATGCGCTGTTACGTTTGTCGTTCATTGTATGATTTACCAATCATAATGCCCTGTTCGTCATACATTTTTTTTTCCTTTCTTTTGTTCCTACATCGCGACAAAGGAATCATAGGACGGATCAGCGCGTCGACCCTTGCTACCATGGAAACGACTGTAAACTGGAGCGTTGCTTGTCGGGCCCGTTGAATGTGAGAAATTGAAAACCCTTGTTACAACTTTATTCCGGGCATTATTAGCAAGAAAGCAGCGTTCGCAGTGTCGGATGAATAATCCTCATGAATAGAAATTATAATTGTCGGTCTAAGCATTGTCACCCACCTGGTGGTGAAAACCAACAAACGTTTTACTTTCGCCATGATCAGGGTTATTTTTTCTCACCTCCCAACACTCGCACATACACACACACATTACACTATGATGTGTTGTAGCCTCACATAGCTAAAGAAGGGAGCCCCGGCGAGTTGAAGTCGCTTTCTTGCCTACTCGTCTTAATAAAGACGCTTTTGCGAGTTTGTACAAGCTGCCTCCAACCTTTCGTCTTCACTCTCTCTTTGCTGCTGTAGGTATTTGATTTGATTTGTGCTGAAATGATTTATTCTTTGTATGGCATAATTTAAATTACATGTACATTGATTAGCAGCAATACCTTTAGCATTGTGCTTTTCAAATTTACCATGGCATGACACGGTAATATACTGTATAGCTATTTTATGCAATTTTAGCAGTGTCCGTACTCTCTTTCTCTCTCCGTCTCTCTCTACGCACATACACACACACACACACACACACACACACACACACACACACATTATATATACATATATACGCACTTATTTCTCCTTCCTTTCTCATATATATATATATATATATATATATTTATATATATATATGGGTCAGAATTTTGAACGATGTACAATTGAGCCAAAACAAGGCAAAATCTAAAAAGTAGGAAATGCTCCATATCATTTGTCTTACCTGAAAGAGTATATCTCAAGCTTCAATATGAACCCAATTATACTAGGATTGTCCCAGAGGAACAAGTTTTTATTCACCGCGGAAGTTTACCATGTCCAGAGCAGCGAACGTCCGTGAGGAATAGTACTGCACATACATTTGAATACCATTTAACATAGTTTGCAAAGATCTGATTCAGTTCAAAATCGTAACGAAATATTTTAAGGGACATGTGTACGTGTTGGCAGAATATTTAGCTTGTACTCGTAACCTGTACGTAATGGTAGACAACTGATGATTAATTAACCAAATTCGTCATTTCTGTTGACATATTGCTCTTCCGCTAAACACTTTCTCCACTTTACGCGCATTTTACAGAAACTCAGTATTTTGACCTCTTATTTCACTATTCCATACTTTAATCCTCACTCCCAAATAATAACATACCTTTTTAGGATGTATCTGATCTAGGCAGTCTCTATAACCCAACAAACATAGCATAGTTCTCCCCCCAACCCTTTCCGGTGAGTTTCTTCTTCTTCTTCTTCTTCTTTTCTTTTTCTTTTCTTTTTCTTTTTTTCGTTTTTTTTTCTTCTTCGTTTTTTTTTTTTTTTTTTTGCGCCCCCAAGGAGTGGCGCCCGGGGCACGTGCCCCCCTTGCCCCCCCCCCCTAGATACGCCACTGATTGACTGGATGAGAGATATATGGTTTTAGCTACTTCACGGATTTTGGGATCTTATGAGATACTTTTGTACTATGATGTCAATCTTCATTGGCTTGATGAATCAGATTATCAAGGAAAAAATCTATGAAATGTAATTGCAGTAAATGATTAAAAAATGACAATTTCTCATAAAGGTCCAATATAATATATACAAAATGAATGAATCGTTTTGCTTGTTTTGCATGTATTCTTTTATTTAAGACTTAACTCTTAAGAGGTAGAGGAATTCATGCCCCGATGCCGTCCCTCTCCCTTTCCGCAAAACACAAATATTTGTACTCAAAAAACAAAACAAACAAACAAACAAACAAACAAACATTGCCGTTCCTGCCCCTTTCTGCCAAAAATAGATACACTTACTAGGGGGAAAATGAAATGATTTCGACATTCAGATAAATCAACTAGAAAAAAAAAATTCCAGCAGAGAAATAAAGTTTACAAGGAATCATATTTCACAAAAAAGTCAATGTTACAGTGCACTCCTGCTTTAATACATGATCTGGATAGGGGGTAGTCACCTGCGAGGGTGTTGATTTAGTATAAATTAAACGAAATAACGTGATCGTCTATTATTCGAAAGGTAGCGTTAGGGATTCGGAAAAATAAACAAGATGCATCCATGAAAACAGCTGTTGTATTTCACGAAAAATGTACTGTTTGGAGGAGATTAACACAAGCCACAAATCAAGGTGAATCCCTGCGATATAAAACGTTTTAATCAGTTGAATTACATAATTATAGTTACAGAGAAAATTACGAGTAGATCTTACTCCAAACGTTTTAGCAGGAGGGTATTATAATATAAAGCCCATAAGTAACTAGTGAATCGAGAGTTAAAGATGTAAAAGTACATCCTGTCTATCTTCTAGCTAAAAACTGGGAAAGCCTATTAAAAATAGCACGATGGCATTATCAAAGCTCTATAATTAATCCATACATCGCTCTTGTCCTCTGTTATTAATTAACTTGTGCTTTTTTGTCTTTTTTTTTGGGGGGGGGGGCATGAAGAATACAATTCTATTTTTCTAATTGATAACAGGCCCAAAACCACTATTTCGGCGCAATTGGTCAAAAATCGTGTCGCTTATGTTCCTTCTCACCTAGGAGAGATAAAAAGCTCTTTCAAAATGCTCCTGTGATTTTATGTGATGCCAAGGGACATATAGACAAAAACTGAAATCATTTCGAAGGCGAGATTGTACCACTAAGCCATTGGTGGAGGGTTAAGTTCGGCCAACAGGCTCAAAAGTGCATGTCGCCAACGATGATTTTTTATGTTTTCTCAACTTTGTGGGAAAATATGAGCATAAAGAAGAAGCTTACTCACAGTTTCAGAAAAGTAGCCGAACGTTCTATGAAAACCTAACACAACTTCATAAGCTTATCATTCTTTAACAACAAAATACCTGATGGAAATGTGTCGCCAGATCTGCTGAAACATACGTTACCATCTTTGTACTGCAAACTTGGTAATGCTATTACAGTGAATACTACACAATTGTATTGTTTTTCTGACCAAAAGGGGTCTAAGTTTATGTTAAAAAATATTTCATCACTCAGCTTCAAAAGACATGCGACTGCCAATCTCGCAAATATAGATTTTAAAAAGGTAGATTTAAGAGAAGTAACATACGTTACCATCTTTGTAAAAAGTATGAAGGTGCATGGCTCTGAATGATTGTTCTAGAGTTGAGACTTATGGAGTAGATTGTCCTTATACCCATGGGTGGCAAAAGATTCATTATTATGTTGCTAACTTATACGATTTAATCCACAAGTGTAACATACGTGATGTAACTTACGTTACCACCAAATGACAGAAAGCTTAATTACACCATTAATTACCACCTAAATGTATATTTCTCGAATCTGTGCCGTCGATTTGAGGCCATGGGATAGCTCAGCAACCTCTTTTACTGGCATCTTGAGCATTGGCAGCGCGCAAAATACCTTTACATGATGTGTTGAAAAACTGAGTAAGTATTTGATTGTTGGAAATGTGTTGTTGTTTTTCATAGAATCATGCTTTACTTCTGTTTATTGTGTGTTTATTAAGTCAGTATATTCCACCGTAAAAATCCAGTAATTACTTTGCTGTACAGGCTTATTCTTTTGAAATAAATCACTCAATTTATTAAGTAACGTATGTTTCAAATTTTGGTAACGTAAGTTTCAAGATGTTGTCATGTTAATAACAGACAATCTACGGAAAAGCCCATTTAATCTGAGACAATTTAATTGTTGCAGTTATGATGTTGATGAATTTCTGCGTCAAAACATATCAAATTCATTTACAGCTGTATGTTCTTGTTTGTTTGGAGGATGTAGTAAAAGGGGACATAATCATAGTATCTTAAAAAAAAATCGTTTGGAGGGCGTTGATGTTCAACTTGGCTGTAATGATGTCATATTTCAGGTATAAGCAATGAATTTAACATTGTTTTAAGAAAATTCAATGAATAGCTAATAAAATTAGAGATTACACAGATCTCTACTTCAAAACTAGTGGACCAGGTCCCTCCATTAATGTAGTAACGTAAGTTTCTAGTTTTGGTAACGTAAGTTTCATCAATTCATGTCATTGAAAAAGGATATTTTAGAGAATGTGCGTGGATGAAAATAACATTTAATTGTTCTCGAACTATTGTTGAAGGAATTCTGTAGGGAAATACGTCTTTTCAATTATATTTATCATTGGTTATCATAAACCAATATGGTGACTTACTCCCTGACTATTTTTAACGGAGAAAATAAACTCAAATTTCTGTCGTAATGTCGTTGATGATCTCAAAGTGAAGAAAAACACATTTTGAGTGAAGAAAAGGCAACAAAAATACAGTGCATTAGAGAAATGTAATTTCAACTATTACTGTTACCATCATAGATCAGGCCTACATGATAATAATAATGATAATGATAATAGTAATTATAGTAATATATGTTTCAGTAAGCTATATGTTTAAGACATTAACATTTTTTGTTCTTCCTTCTCGTTGAGGTTAATACAGTTGCAATGGGGAAGAGCAGTGCTAGGATTAAAACCCCATATATAGGGAACGTGTTAGCTGTAATCAGAATGGCGAAAAATTATATCTCTAAGCAAAGATTCAAGAAAAAAAAAACTTATGCCCGTCTCATAGTTAACAAAGAAAAGAAGCAAAGTTACACATCTTTTTTTTTACCCTACCATGGTCCACATCAGGGTAATTATAGGGGAGGGGGTTCAGGCTCCCCCGCCCCTTTGCCAGCAGTCAAAACATAAACAAAAGGAAATAAAAAGAAAAAAATGAATCGCGGACTCACCCTCCCCCGTTTGAAATAAAAAAAACAAACAAACATGAAATTGGGCTTGTACTGGCAGCATCGAATTGAGCTGAAGCCTTTTTTAATATTTCTTCAATTTTCTTTTTTTTTCTTTTTTTTTCTTGCTTGTCAGTCGATGAAACCCGGCAAAAGAAATGAAACAAAAAAAAATGGCACGAGAGCTTTTTATTTTTCTGCCCGTCAGGAGATTAAAACTGGAAGTGGTCGACTTTTTCTAACTCCTGACCCCATCCCCCACCCCATAAAAATCCTACTTACGGGCCT
The DNA here is from genome assembly GCF_040938485.1 of Diadema antillarum. Lineage (NCBI taxonomy): Eukaryota > Metazoa > Echinodermata > Echinoidea > Diadematoida > Diadematidae > Diadema > Diadema antillarum. The sequence continues at coordinate 623,954 of NW_027271236.1, read as the reverse complement.
GCATGCCTATAATCATTATCAGTACCTTTGTTGTGCATGTATAGCAACTTGTCCTTTCACTTTTCTTTTTAAAGATTCAAAACATTTTTCCTGGAGACAATTTCAAGATACGGCAAGAATTATTAATGCAAGACTTGTTATTCTTGTTATCCTTGTGGATTATACTGTTTTATGCATACATAACAAGGAAAATCGAGTACATCATTTTACTAATGACAATTTCATTCATCCTACCCAGTATTGTGCTAATGAAACTGTGTAATTTGACGTTATTTCATGGACCTCATTTTGCCATAGTCAACTTAGTAAAGTGGTCATTTATTTAGTTAACATTAGTTAACATTTCTCGGTTCCTTCTTTCCCTATCTCTTGTTTACCGAGTTCAGACATTTTAAATACAAGCAATACGGCGTTATTGTTCATTATGAAGCACTTTAACAGGGTAATCATCTCGTTTCTGCCGTTTCTTGTTTCATACAAGTGTTAAAAATTTTGTGAATACTATTTTATTGCAACTGCTATTTTCAAACTGTTCCTGCATAGAGTAACTGTTGCGACAGCTGATGAGTCTGCAAAGTTATGGATTCGAAACATATCTTTCAACAGCATGAAGATAACAAGTTACAAGACATCAATATAAAGATAACAAGTCACAAGACATCAAGCATGCAAAAACTTTCATTATGATAAAATTAAAGTGAAACCTACGTTACCCACCACTCGTTTTATATTACACGTACATCATGACAATATTTTCATCCGTTAAGGCACGAAACAGCATGTTCCCAACTCTTATCGTTTCAGTGCCATAAATTCATAAGTATGAAGCCAATTGTCTTCAAAATATCAACAGTTACGAATTACTGTTCTACTGAAGAGTTTATACGAGGACATGTTATAAAGTCTTGCAGTTTTACAACTATTTTAATTGTTATTTTTGAGAATTGTATCGCCATAATATTGCGACATCGTGTTATAATATTCGTTCACTTAGAGTTGAAGAGAAACTAGTGTAAGAATATATACAAAAACCAAAAAGAAAATGTTCCAAAATTTGCTGCACATGTCGTAGTATTGTCTTTGTAACTTACGTTACATTAACGTGAAACATACGTTACGTGGAATCTAACGACTATATTTTTGCGCACATAGTTTCACATATTTCATCGATGATACTCAAAAATTAGCTGGCAATTTGGGACTGATAAATGTTGAAAATATTTTCTTAAGAAGGTCTGACGTCAAATTATCGAGAAAACAAATCAACATTACCTGTCTAAGGTTTTACAAAATAGGACATGCTGTGTTCAGTATAGCATACAGGTCATTTGCCATCCTTCCCATCTGCAGGCAGCATTTACAAACATGGCAGCCGATGGTATACTTCACATCTGACGCATAATTATCTCAATCATAGAATGTAGTCAACAATCTTAATGCATTTGAAATAGAATGACATGGTAACGTATGTTACATGATGAAATTTACGCCCCATGAAAGAAATTATCACACCTTTAAAATAAAGCAAAACCATGTGTTCATATTTTTCAACTACAAACTTGAATATTTGTCTCGTGGATTGGTATAAAAATGAAACCTATTCTAACAACTTTAATTTTCCCGTTTTGTGATTGTCCAATTGTGCCGAAATAGTGGTTTTGGGCCAACAATGTCGCTCCCTGACAGACTCCCCCCCCCCCCCCCAAGTATGTAGAAATACATATTTGATGCCGTTCATAATTTTCATATAGATGGTTTCCATGAATCTTTCACTCATAGTGTGACGAAATTGCACCCGCCACTACATTATTCTTCTGTTCATGGAACACCCTGTACAGGTAATTGACATGTAGATGGCGCTGTCCTGTCGGTCTCGTGGGCCTTCTTTGCTTAGTGTCGGTCTCGTGAGCCTCTTTTTTTTTCTTTTTTTTTCTTTTTTTTTTTTTTGCTTAGTGTCGGTCTCTTGGGCCTTCTTTGCCTACTGTCGATCTCGTGGGCTTTCTATGCTTAGTGTCGGTCTCGTGGGCTGGTGTTTGCTAATAGTGTCGGTCTGGTGGACCCTTTGACTCGTGGGGTGTCGATCTCGTGGGATGACGCCCCCCCCCCCTCCCAATAACAGTCAACGGGTTCCACGTAAAGGCTGCCTTCGGTACCTTTTAGCACTAATTGACCCTTGTTTAACGCCCGCGGGCATAGTAGTCCTGTTAAGGCCTATACCTTCAGGCTAGCGAGATGCCCAGGCGAGATGTCTCCGTGCATACATTAGGCGTTTTCACATCAGCCCGATAAAAATCCAAGCTCAAAATATTTTCCGCGATTGCGAATTAGAGCGCTATTTCATTCCTTATTCACATCAGCCCGAAGAGGGGGTAGCCCGAATAGTTAAAAATTTTAAAATAGCTAATTCGACAGCTGAGTATGTGCAAACAGCATCAGTAATGTGTGTGCCCTCTCAAAAATTCCTCATGATTATTGGGCCGAATGCATAAACGCTAGCAATTGCTTGTGCTAGCCTTTTACTCGAATCCGTATGCATAAAAACAAGCAAATGCTTGCAAGAAGAAGCTTTTGCTAGCAAGCACAAGCTATTGCTTGCTGCATGTAAGCAATTGCTTAGAGGCCAAGCATTTGCTTAAAAACGTATGCATAAAACATACCATTTGCTAGTTCTTGCTAGCAATTGCTTACGATTTTCCAGGCTCTGTAAAATGAGCTTGAGCTTTTGCTTAACCGGAACGTTCCCTTTTAAGTATCATTTTCATATTTATGAAAGAAAAACCACACTTGTGAAGGAGTGGTATAAATCTACAAGAAATTACTCCTAAGTAGTGTAAGAAACTTTTTCATTTCAACAACGGGAATGTCCAGCGGTTAGCACGCAAAATGTGATGAAAAACAAGTAGGATGTCTGACTTCGGTGGAGAGCGAGGAGACCTCTCTCAACGTGCGATCTGGCAGATCCGGGCTGCTGTAAGCTGCAGTGATGGGAATCAGCTGGTAATATGTGTGTGTGTATAGATGTGTGTGTATGTGTCTGTGTGTGCATTTCATAGCTCTTCCGCTATGTCAGGAAATGTTTCCACACACACATGCCCTTTCAAATACATGCTGCCACACTCGCCTTTGTTCTTGTGTTCGCACAGGCGTGACGTCCCTTTGGTTGAAAACGCAAGCAATTGCTTGTGCGGGACAAGCAAAAGGTATTGGCATGAGCAAAAGATTATGCATATGGATTTAAGCAATTGCTTGAGCTAGACATTTTGCTAGACGAACTTGTGCTTTTGCTTGAAGCAATTGCTTACAAGCAATTGCTTGTTTTATGCATTCGGCCCATTGTGTACAGTTTGCCTCGATCTATCGGGTCACACACGCTAGGCCTGATGGGATTCATCGCGCTAATTTCTCGAGTCGTTTTCACATTATCAAATAGCGCGCTACTATCCCGATTTTTCAGAAATTTCCCGAGTTGGAGTCAAGAAATTTTCTCGATCAGAGCGATACAATTAGCGCGCTAATTTGCGTTCACATTATCAAATAGTCAAAAATCAAAGTCAGAAAATAGCGCGCTATTTCGAAACATCGGGCTGATGTGAAAACGCCTATAAAGATTCATCACACACTCTAAGAAAAAAAGGTTCTCAAATGGTTCTCGTCGGCTCCAAAATGGTTCTCATCAGATGGTTCTCGCAAAATGGTTCCGATGAGCACCTATAAATGGTTCCCAATCGAAATGGTTCCGTTCGTCACCATTTGCTAGTATGCGACCCAGTCCCCGAGTGTTATTTGTGGTACTCCTGCAGGACAAACAATATCTTTAGGTCCACTTTCATTTTTCCCCTTGCTGTATATTCGAATGCCAGATGTAAGAATCACCAAAAATATGGTATTGGTACAAAAATATTGTATTTGTTTCTACTACTGTGATAATAAAAAGTACATATTGTTTTTATCGTAGACTAATGACTTCTCTTGGCTGCGTGCCAACTGGCAGCTGCCACCATCCAATTTTAGCGCTCGATCAGATATGCGTACGCGTAAACGTACACATACTAGTACTGCACTGTTGCACCACCGCAAGTGGGAATCTTGTGTATGTAACCGTGCGGCGCGGCTATGTAGCCCTGTGCTGCCTGCACGCCTGCCTATGCAAACCTACCACCACAGCGGGCAGAGTGCCAATGCAATACCGTGCATGCAGCAGCAGACGGCTAGTATAGTAGACACACTGTACGTCTATAGATGCATCACACCTATAACGAACGGCACCCGGTAACGTTAGATATTAATTTTGTCAAAGTGGACTGGAAACGTGTCACTGATGTCAATTCCATTTTCGCCATGGCAATCATCACAATTTAGGAGAATAGGTAAGATGTTTAGTTTTAATGTGGTTTTATCTCATTTTTAGATGACATTTCGTTGGTACAAAATCAAGCTAACAAATCACTCAGTTTTCGTTTTCAGTCAGTACAATGATAACCTTTAAGTAGATCCTAATGTTAGATCTAATTTGATCGTAGCTGCTATCTTGTGTAATGTTTACCAGGTACAGTAGATCCAGATCTAACAATTAATAACATGTTAGGCCGAACGTTAACACTTTACAATTAGAAATTTGGCATACATGTATAGCAATGGGCTAGCCCGAACAGACGCCGTGCGGAGCATGGCTGTCACGTTTTTACAGCGACTGGGCCGGGCTAAGTTACTTATAGTTAGGTCTGCATGTAAACGTTTATGCCTATTAAAAGTAGAGTCTACTAACTCCAAAACACAGCCAGGACGCCGAACGCAAAGATATAACTGTGTACAAGGAGCGCCCAGGGGTAAGGCCTATACCGGTTCATGCAATAAGGAAATTTGTTCTATATTATAAGTTATAACTGTTGTTAGTGCTAACGTTTGATAGAGCCAATAGAGGTCTGTCTACAGCCCAGTAGGCCTAGGTCAAAATCTCTTCAGTATGTTTTTAGGCTTATTCTAAGTAAGGAGTCACGTCATGTAATGCCATGTTCTGTTTATCGAATTATAGCAATGACTTTGTTTTATTAACGCGGTGTAGGTCTATTGTATCTTTCAATTCATATGTCAGGGAAGTGGACACACCAACATGCACAGAAACCAGGGAACAAGCAACTCCGGCCGGGACGATAACCAGTACGAACGTGTTTGGGTCTCTGGTGCGGTTAGGGAACAAGGTAGACTCTACATTGATCAGAGAGACAGCCCGTGCGTGACAGACCATTGACAACATCGGCCAGAACCGTAGGCTTAACACTAGCCAAGAATGAGCTGGGCGGCCACAAGAATTCATCGATCAGAATAAGAGCCCGCGATAGCCCATCCACAGCATCAGCCAGAACCCTGGGCTAGTCGAGAATGAGCTGTGTTGGTAAGACAATACATCGATCAGAATGACAGCCCGTGATAGCCCGTTGACAGCATCAGACAGAACCCTGGGATAGTCAAGAATGAGCTGGGTGCCCTCGATCAGAATGACAATTTTAGCCCGGATAGCCCGTTGACAGCATCGACCAGAAACCTACGCTAGCCAAGAATGAGCTGAGTTAAAGAGAAAACACTGATGCTGCCAGAGAAAACCTTTTAGAAATATGTAGATAGGGTAGGTAAGTCCGTGTGCATTGACTTATAGTGTATTTTATAGCTGCTCTTTTAGAATCTGCCGTCAACCAAAAATTCATGTCTGGCGATCTTTTGTTGGTTTGTGTGATGGAGGGTCACATATATGTTTTGTTATGATCCCAATACAGTATTTGCAACTTACAATGTACCAGTGATGTTTCAGTATAATTTGCATTTAACAACTTTGAATCAACTGTAGTGGGGGTGGGGGGGGGGGGGGGTAGACGTAATGAGATCAGACCAGATGCCAATCTGAGAAGTGGAGTCATTCATAGTTTTAAACTTTAAAAGTACAAACGGAAAATGCTCTTTATTCTTCTCCAGTCATTGTGTGGTCAATTTCTGCACACTTTTTAAAGTTTGCACCTAGACTGGTAAAACTTATTGCATTTATACCCACGCAGGAATTACGTATTGTGTAGAGAATTGAAGATTATGTAATCTATTTCAAAGCACTGATGCACCTCTTGTCACCAGTTTATATTGTTTTTGCAGAGATACAAAATGTACATGTACGGGATGTACGTGTTGGTGGTGATTAAAATACTGTTGCCAAATTTGGTGAACAAAATGACAAATGCTAACAACATATTATTGTCATAGGCAGCTTATAGGACAGCAAATTCAAACCTCAGCTTTAGGCCTGCATTGGATACCCTAATGAATTTATGGCTCTGCTTTAAAAAAAGTGTAAATTTTTATTGATTCCCAATGTCATATATTTTAGATCATGGTTGCGGAATTTTTTTCATTCATTCTTGTGAAACTGTGTGGGTGTGGTATCCTAGCTCTTTTCCCCTCGGGATTCTTATTATCCTTCACATTATAAAACAATGTGTTCTTTTGTGTGTGTGTGTGTGTGTGTGTGTGTGTATGTGTTTTCGTAGGACATGCTGTAAATTGTCAGAGGTCATGATTAACCTGAACTGATACTCTTCTTGTATTTGCAGTTGCATAGAATTGTCTATGGTGCTTTCAAATTGCAGAACAACAACAACAAAAAAAAGTCACTCGTATCAAGTACTCGACGTTATAAATGTGAAGTGAAGTGAAGTGGAGGAGTGTAAAGCTTATCCTCTCCCAAGTATCATGCCAGCAATATAATGTATGTTTTCTGTGACAATACCAAAGGTCCTGTTTAATGGAATTATTTTCCTGCCCTTTGTAGTTGCTGTTAGGACAAATATGCTGTAAAAGAAACAAAAACAAAAAACAAAAAACAACAACACCAAACAAACTAGTATGTGGAAATAGTTTCTCATGCTACTTAAGTAATGTACTTGACTTCTGCCTATCTTAAGACTGACACAATTACTGTATCTCATCCATGCAGGAATTATTTCACAGAGAATTAGAAATTTTGTTATGTATTTCAAAAGCCTGATGCACCTCTTGCTATTTTATATCATCTGTACAGAGATGTGTGATGGTGTTTCAAGAACTGCTCGGTACACAAATGACAAATATTGTGGAAAAAAAAATTAGTGAACAAATGAAAATATTTTGTTAAGAATATTTGACAGATTATAACATGACAAATACAAACCTCACCTTTAGATTGTAAAAGTTAAGGTGAATAAATACATTTCTGCAAATTTGTGAAAGAGCAAATTACTGTGGTTTTCAGTTATTGAGTGATGTTTCATGAAAAAATAATGGTGAATTTCATGTACATGTGAAAGTTTGTTTGCAAAATCCGATAAGTCCATTTTTGAAGATTTTGAAGTACGGTCTCTGTCATAAAGTACGAAATAATACCTTTTAAATGATATATTGGTCATTGCATATAAATATACATTTTTTAAGTTCTCGTCAAAAGAAGCAAAAATTTATTCTCTTTATTTTTCTTGACCTTTGATCGCAAATATCTCCATGTGGCAAATATGGACTTATCGGTTTTTTGCGAACAAAATCTTCATGTACACGTTTGTATTCATGCTTGTGAAACTGTGTGTGCATGGGTGTGTTATCCTTGCTTTTTTTCCAGTGTCAACGATAATGTATGACATGCTTATGTATTGCTAATATGTATGTTTTGTACGTATGTTTGACTGATGAGATGAAATTCAGTTCAATTAATTTCATTTCAAATGAGTTTGTGATGCACATTTTCAATACAGATATGTACAAATGTACCTTTAAGAATGGTGCCAGTGAAGCAACTTACCAGCACTGCGTGTGAAACTCACCAAAAATACACAGACATCAATTCACATACTACATTCTAAAAAAAAAAAAAGGTTCTTTTGAGCACCATTAAATGGTTCTCAGCACTGTCACAATAGCGACACCTTTTTTGGAGCCTGTGAGAACCTTTTTAAATGGTGCCTGTCAGCACCTTTTAATATTGGTGCCCATTAGAACCTTTTCCAATGAAATGGTTCTCATGAGCACCTTTTGAAAAGAGTCAAAAAGGTGCCCATCTTTAGTCAAAAAGGTGCCCATGAGCACCTTTCAAATGGTACTCACGAGCACCATTTCATCGGGAAAAAGGTTCTAATGGGCACCTTTTGCAAAAGGTGCCGACAAGCACCATTTAAAAAAGGTTCTCACGAGCACCAAAAAGGGTGTCGCTATTGTGACAGTGCTGAGAACCATTTAATGGTGCTCAAAAGAACCTTTTTTTCTAAGAGTGCACATGCTACCGGATGTGATGCACATTTGCCTGTATTTGATATTGTATGATTTTACTGTTAACGTCCCGCCAAATTTAATACAATAAACCGGTATCTGTTCTTACTTCCTAAAAACCCTTTGTACAGTAAAACCGCCTATCCGCCCAACGGAGTGATGCGCTATTCATTTGAAATCGCGGACCTGGATTTTCAGCTTAATCCCATGAATGACTCAGCTCATCTTACATGGCATACATTACCGAAATATAACGTGTCATCCTTTCCTCACATTGATTAAATCCCCCTCAAAATATCACTGACATGCTTCGAAGACACACATAGACACACGAGCAAACATGTAAATATCCTAGATTTTAAAGAAAAAAAGTCAACGTTCACACTTCACACAGAACAACAATTCTACTCACCACTTTGTCCCATCAACCATGAATATGAAGTCACCAAAAGACAATAATTATGAAGTCACCAAAAAACAATAATTACTGCCATTTTAATCTATTACCATGACCTAAGTAGAAAGCACTATACATGAAAACCATGTTCAAGGTTATCTTACAGACGAGCCTGCAGCTTTGCACCAGTGGCGTATCTAGGGAAAACGGCGCCCGGGGCAAGCGCGAAAATTGCGCCCCTAATTTCTGAAAAAGTGTTCAACCCCGACTCCATCCCGGTAGGGACTTTAAACAAAGTCTACATGATATGCTTTTTCAAGCACTTTAAAGGGGTCTTTTGAGGGTGATTTCAATGTAATGAATTTTGATAAATTTTGGCGAGCGAGCGCAGCGAGCGAGCCGAAAACTTTGGTATTTCAGCTTACAAAACATGGAATTCTTGTCATTTTTTGCTAATCAAATCTTACAATTCCAATCAAGATATAGTGACGGCCTTATAGATAACGATTTATACCAACAAACTGCATGAGGAATTTCAAAAGTACTCTAAATTAGTACGCGCGAGTTAGCCGAAATTTGTATATTTCCACGTCATCATCACGTTTTGTTCTTATCTCTTTTTTCTTTTCTTTTTTGATAAATTTTGGCGAGCGAGCGCAGCGAGCGAGCCGAAAATTTTTGTATTTCAGCTTACAAAACATGGAATTCTTGTCATTTTTTGCTTATTAAATCTTACAATTCTAATCAAGATATAGTGACGACCTTATAGATAACGATTTATACCAACAAACTGAGGACTTGAATACTAGTAGTCTAAGTTAGTACGAGCGAGTGAGCCGAAATTTGCATATTTCCGCGTCAGCATTACGTTTTGTTCTTATCTTTTTTGATTTGTTTTTTTTTTGCCCCCCCCCCATATGTTCGAAACCGTTGGCGTCCTCTCTTGATCCAATCGGCGATTGCTTCAGAACGAATGAAATTGCAGCCGCTGCTCCGTGTAACATTTTCCTGCTTGAAATAAAATGACATGTATGAACACAATAGACATTGTCATTTTGTGCGCGTCATCGTCACGTTTTGTTCTTATCTTCTTCTTTTCTTTTTTTTTTGATAAATTTTGGCGAGCGAGCGTAGCGAGCGAGCCGAAAATTTTCGTATTTCAGCTTACAAAACATTGAATTCTTGTCATTTTTTGCTTATTTAATATTACAATCCTAATCAAGATAATAGTGACGGCCTTATAGATAACGATTTATACCAACAAACTGTGGACTTGAAAAAAAAATACTCTAAATTGTACGAGCGAGTGAGCCGAAATTAGCATATTTCCTCGTCATCATTACGTTTTGTTCTTATCTTGCTTGATTTTTTTTGCGCCCCCTCCCCCCCCCCCCCGTATGTTTGAAACCGTTGGCGCATTTTTTTATCCAATTGGCGATCGCTTCAGAACGAAAGAAATTGCAGCCGCTGCTCCGTGAAACATTTTGCTTGCTAAATATAAAATGACATGTGTGAACACAATAGACATTGTCATTTTGTCCGCGTCATCATCACGTTTTGTTCTTACCTTCTTTATTTATATAAATTTTGGCGAGCAAACGCAGCGAGCGAGCCGAAATTTTTTTGTATTTCAGCTGACAGAACATGGAATTCTTGTGTGAAGACAATAAACATTGTCATTTTGTCCACGTCATCATCATGTTTTGTTTTTATCTTGTTTGATTTGGTTTTCTGCCCCCCCCCCTCCCCCCTTACGGGCGAGTTTTTTTTTTTCTCTTATTTTCTTTTTTCTTTTTTCTTCTTCTTTTCTTTTTTCTTTTTCTTCTTCTTTTTTTTTTCGTTTTTTGCGCCCCCAAGGAGTGGCGCCCGGGGCACGTGCCCTCCTTGCCCCCCCCCCCCCCCCCTAGATACGCCACTGCTTTGCACCCCTTGTTGTGAACAGGCCATACAATATGCAAGCCAGTTTAGGTATTAACGATGCGCTGTTACGTTTGTCGTTCATTGTATGATTTACCAATTATAATGCCCTGTTCGTTATACATTTTTTCCTTTCTTTTATTCCTACATCGCGACAAAGGAATCATAGGACGGTTCAGCGCGTCGACCCTTGCTACCATGGAACGACTGTAAAGTGGAGCGTTGCTTGTCGGGCCCGTTGAATGTGAGAAATTGAAAACCCTTGTTACAACTTTATTCCGGGCATTCATAGCAAGAAAGCAGCGTTCGCAGTGTCGGGTGAATAATCCTCATGAATAGAAATTATAATTGTCGGTCTAAGCATTGTCACCCACCTGGTGGTGAAAACCAACAAACGTTTTACTCTCGCCATGATCAGGGTTATTTTATCTCACCTCCCAACACTCGCACATACACACGCACATTACACTGTGATGTGTTGTAGCCTCACATAGCTAAAGAAGGGAGCCCTGACGAGTTGAAGTCGCTTTCTTGCCTTCTCGTCTTAATAAAGACGCTTTTGCGAGTTCGTACAAGCTCTCTCCAATTTTTCGTCTTCACTCTCTCTATGCTGCTGTAGGTAGATTTGCTTTGAGTTGATTTGATTTACTCTTTGTATGACATAATTTGAAAATTATTTTGATTAGCAGCAATACCTTTAGCATCATGCTTTTCAAATTTACCATGGCATGACAAGGTAATACACTGTATAGCTATTTTATGCAATTTTATTAATGTCCGTACTCTCTTTCTCTCTCTCTCTCTCTCTATATATATATATATATATACATACATATATATATATATACACACACATACATTCGACACACACATGCATTATATACTTATGTATATATGTTTATCTATTTATTCATAATATATGTATTATATTCCTTTCTGTAATGGGTATCTCCATTTCAACACAGAGCGATTGCCAAGAATAAGCATAAAGCGTACACTGTTTTGGCAACCGATCGAATGAATAACATTATGCAGTAACACGATTCAAGAGAGTCCAACATGATCGTCGTGTCATTAATAAGGGGTTCTAAAAAAAGAGAAAAAGAGAGAAGGATTGATAAACAAATTCCGATACTAACTTGGAGAGATAAAAGCAATGCATTCACGGTAAGTATATCTGGCATTCAGTGTTGCTATTGTCATGCAACAAGTCACGACACATTGGGAAGAAAAAAAACACGCACGTGGATCTAGGAAGTGAATTTAGTTCCAGAGTTAACAATCATCTGTTTTCTGCCAATTTATATTACGCAAATTAGTATCCTAATCATTTTTAAGCTACTTTTCTGATGTCTGAAAAGTTGCTCCTTTTACATCTTTGCATGCAAAGAAACATTATTTTGTTTATTGGTTAAAAGGATTGCATAGTTATGGTGGAGATGTGGATTTAGATTTGAACTTTTTGTAAGATAGCTAGAAACAACGTATGTTTAGATAGCATAAAAGAGGAATTTGTTCATTTGATGAAAATCTGCTTTGAAATGGCTGAGATATCCAAAAAAAGCTCTAAAAAAGTAGGACCTGACTATTATTCGGACCATGTTCACGTAGATTTAAGATATATCTGCCATTCTAAAACCTTTTTTATTTCATCAAGTAAACATTCATTTTCTCTCAGAATTATATCATTTCATACTTAACAAAAGTGGTTTCTGCATCTCGCAAAAAGAAGAAATATGAATTGCCATCTTACCGAAAACTAAATCATCCATTTATTGGGAAACCTGTTTGAAAATCATAATTATTATCACTTGTGCTGCCATTGACTTTGCATGAGTTATTTTTATCTTATACGTCTGTTTCAATGAAGAACATGAGTATGTGAGAATTTTCCCGTCATCTCCTATCTGTATACTTTGTATCAACGAACAATGGTGACAACTTATGCATTTTATAAAGCCTCAATCCTTGCCTAAGCAAAATTTAATACATGTGATGAAGAACTTTACAAGAGCTAAGCAAAAGCGTATCCGTTCTACAGGATTTTAACTCTTCTCGTGCGACAAAACTCAAACGCATGAGTTCTTTTGGAAACATTTTGTTTTTCACAGCCAAGCTTTTATGCCAGAAATAAAGTATAGCAAAATTGTAGAGAAAAATGCTTGCTATGCTGTGATGCAATCTTTGACAAAACAATTTATCTTGCCATTACCACATGTACTTTTGACGGCGTTTGTTACACAGATTCAAATATGGAGGGGCATATCAATCACACTGAATAAAGTTGTTACAGGTGTACTGTATAGCAACTAGGCAGACTGCAATAGATATGGAATACATGTACAATTAATTCTTTTTACATCTTCGATTTTTCTGACACCTCTCTCTCTCTCCCTCTCTCTCTCTCTGTCTCTCCCTCTCTCTCTCTCTCTGTCGCACTGAACTTCAAAAATTTATATCATTTTAATGAATAGCCCGACTTTCCTTCAATTTTCACTCATGTGTTGTATTAATATTACTGCTTTCACTCAATCTACACATTGTAAAAAACAACAACTTATTCAAACATCAAAACAATAACTTATCGTACTAATGACACTAAAACCGCCAGCCTATGAACTTCCCTCGATGGACCATTGTGACTTAAATATACAGCATAATACATGCAGGTCTCTACTCACACGTCAGGGGCGTCACCAGCTTTTTTTTCAAGGGGGTGCGTTTTGACACTAAATGTACCTGTGAGATTCTTTTTTTTTTTAATTTGATTTATTGGTGCCTGTATCATCACGTACATTTACATGATACACTGCACACATGTATATACATACACTGTTAGTGGCATGTATACATAAGCATAAGTTAAACATAGTGGAAAATAACTGTAAAGGACTATGATTGTAACATACGGGGGCAGTGACGTTGTGAGGTCCTCGGCGAGGGAGCGAAGCGACCGAACGGGGGAGATTGTGGGAGTGGGATACCCCCTACCACGGTAGCTACTTTTTGTAAAAACAGAGTATAAAAGTCGGGTTTATAGGGCATTTTAAATCAAAATTCTAGGGAATAAAATATCACTGTGAGGGACTATAATTATAACAAGCAGCGGTACATTATGTGACGGTGTGAGATCCTCGGCGAGGGAGCGAAGCGAGCGAGCTTGAAAATTTTGACATTTTACAGCCCCAAAACTGCCGTTTGTAGCTATATTTTTTCGCTTTGGAAATTAAAGGGGAGGGGCACACCAGGCGCAACTGCTGGCATTTACTGGCAGTAATATCAGGAGAATGACATGGCGATTAAATGCGAGAGAGCGAAGCGAGCGAGCTTTAAAATGTTGATATTTTACTGTCCAAACACTGCCATTTGTATATAGCTATATTTTTTCGCTTAGGAAATTAAAGGGGAGGGGCACATCAGGCGCAACTGCTGGCAATTACAGGCAGTAATATCAGGAGAATGGCATTGCGATTAAATGCGAGAGAGCGAAGCGAGCGAGCTTGAAAATGTTGATATTTTACAGTCCAAAAACTGCCATTTGTATATAGCTATATTTTTTCGCTTAGGAAATTAAGGGGGGCGCACCAGGCGCAGCTGCTGGCAATTATTGGCATCCACGTCAGGAGAATGGAAGATGTTTGTTCCTCTTTTTCAAGTTCGTCGGCTCTAGCACTCTGATATTCGAAGCCTTTTCCACATTCTGTAATGCGTTCAATGAGCGAGTCGACCGCTCTCTTGATCATTTGTTCGAAATCGGCGGTTGCAGCTTTAAAGTAGTTGTCAATAGACTGTGTAGAGAGTTCGAGTGCTTTCTGCTGCTCTGGCGTATCGGGGATCTCATCAACGTCAGAACGGGCAGCTTCCCCGACATAACAGCAGTGGCACAAAATCCTGTCCCAGACGAACTGTCGTCGCTACAGGTGCCGCCATCTTCCAAATCCAGCAGTTTCCCACGTTTTGGATACTTTTTACGTCCGTCCTTGCTCATGATGGAATTAGCAAACGATGATATGATAATAAATCCAGGTAAGTATTCCGAGAAATTAGGCTAAATCCAGAAAATTGAATCTAAAAGTGGAGGGGACGATTCGCATGTCTACCAACGACGAGCCGCCATTCTTTTCTGGTGCCGCCATTCTTTTTTTCTCAAGTAGCGTTTGAAAAGTAATCTCTCTCCATGAAGATGTCGCACCAATCGGTTCAGTTAAGTTGTGTTCATCTAATTCAATTTCAACAGAATAAAGTAACCCAATTTCCTAACCAGTGTATCGATCCAATAAAATTACCTTGATCGTGAGCTGCCGACCAAATAACAATCAACGGGTGCCACGTATGATTGATTTCACTACCTCTCTACTGGTCCCTGGCACTCGTGCTAACGCCATGTTAGTCATAGGCCTATATACTTTCAGGCGAGCGAGATGTCTCCGTGCACACAAAAAATATTGTAAGATTCAACACACATAGTACTGGATGTGATGCACATTTGCCTGTATTGGATATTAGTATGATTTCTTAACGTCCCGCCAAATTTCATACAATAGACCGGTGTCTGTCCTCATTTCCTCAAACCCTTTGTACAGTAAAACCGATACCATTGTTGTAATCCGCCCAAAAGAGTGCAAGGCCAGTCATTTGAAATCTCGGACCTGGATTTTCGGCTTAATCCGAATGCAGTTTACTGAGTAAATTGACTCTGCTCGTCTTACATGGCATACATTACCGAAATATACCGTGTCATCAACTTTGATTAAAAAATATATATCGCTGGTATGTTTCAAACGTCCTTCACAACCACCAACCAACACGTAGACACAACCACAAACATGTAAATGTCCTAGATAGAACGACAAAATAGTCGGCATTCTACCCTTTCACACATGATAACAATTTTACTCACCACTTTGTCTCACGAACCATGAATTATGGAGTCACCAAGCAATACCAAGAGACGATCGTATTGCCGTTTTAATCTACCACCATGACCTAAGTAGAAAGCACCATAAACCCCCTGTTCAGGATTACACGGAAGACCTGAAACCGTACACGCCTTATTGTGTTCCAGCCATACAATAAACAAGATAGTAGTCTGGTAGTAGGACCTACCGATGCGCTGATTACGTTTGGCGTTCGTGGTATGATATGCAAATAAAAATATCTTATTCAGCATACAATCATTTTCCTTCTCTTTCATTCCTACGTCGCTACAAAGGAACAATAGGACGGTTCAACGAGTCAACCCTTCCTACCATTGAAACGACTGTGGAGTTGGGCGCTGCCTGCAGGGCCCGTTGAACATGAGACTAAAAACCCTTGTTGACACATTATGCCGGGCACTGTTAGCAAGACAGCAGCGTTCGCAGTGTCAAATGAATATAATCACCATTATAAGTGAAGAAAAAATAACTGCTTGAATAAAAATCATGATTTTCATTCCCCGTGTTGTCATCCACCCGGCGCTGAAACTCATGAAAAAAAAAAACACGCTTTACTCTCGCCATGATTGGAGAATATTTTTTCTTTCACCTCCCAACACCCTGTAATGTGTTGTAGCTCCACATCTTGGCGAGTTTGTTCAAGTCACCTTCTTGCCTTCTAGCCTTAATAAAGACGTTTTTGCACTATTTGCCTCCAACCATTAATTCATTTATTTGTTTGAACATATCCATACAGGATAAAAACGATCATTTAAAAGCTGTTTTACATGGAAGTCGTGTGTGGACAATGCAGTTTTTTTTGCAAAGGAGATTACTGTAATATAAACAAAATCAAGAGACCAGAAAATAAAGCACTTTTCTGCATAATTTAGATCAAAAGGACTGCCGGACTGAGATACAAATACATAATTCTTTTAAAAAATGAAGAGTTTGATCGCAAAAACCGATAAGTCCATATTTGCCAAATGGAGATATTTGCGATTAAAGGACAAGTTCACCTTCATAGACATGTGGGTTGAGTGAATGCAGCAATATCAGTAGAACACATCAGTGAGAGTTTGAGATAAATCCGACAATCCGTTCAAAAGTTATGAATTTTTAAAATTTCTGCTCGGTCATGGCTGGATGAGAAGACTACTATAGCTTGTGATGTCACATGAGTATAACGGTATAAAGAAAGTATAAAAAAAATTCACCTTGTTGACTTTTCTCGCATAACAAAAGAACACTCGACTTCTCTCTTTCAGAAGGCAAGAGGAATAATATTATCTTTAACATACATCAGTAGCAAGTCCAAGAAATGTGCACTTTATTCAAAAAGTAAAATTTTGTGAAATTCTCTTTTTATTTTCATTGTATCGTTGTACGCATGTGACATCACACACTGTAGTAGTCTTCTCATCCAGCAGTAATTGCGCAGATACTTGATACAATTCATGATTTTTGAACGGATTGTCGGATTTTCCTCAAACTCTCACTGATGTGTTCTACTATTATTGGTGCATTCACTCAATCCACATGTACATGAAGGTGAGCTTGTCCTTTAAAGGTCAAGAAAAATAAAGAGAATAATAAGAAAATATTTGCTTCGTTTGACCATAACTTCAAAAATGTACCTTTATATGTAGTGACCAATAAATCATTTAAAAGGTATTATTTTGTACTTTATGACAGAGACCGTACTTCAAAATCTTCAAAAATGGACTTATCGGTTTTTGCGAACAAACTCTTCAAATATTACCAAGGTTTTGAGTATCGTTATACACTACTAATGAACAGCCAATGTAAGAAAAGGATAATACAATACATATAAGACTCAAATACAGCAAGCCCATTGCTACAGCACACTCATTCAAACACACACAAACACGCGCACACACATACGCAAATATACACATGCGCACACACAAACATTTTACACATTCAAGCAACATACGCAATACATGGCAATACGACACAAGGGCATTATATAAAGTAGGGCCTACATTGTTCACTCATTAAAATCAAGTTATGCAACTGGTCATGATGAAATGAGCACGTATTTTTTAAAAACAGATTATTGGTAGTATACTGACACCCTTAGTGTACATTTGTAATTTGTCACTCTCAACTGGTATATTTGCGAATGCATGTAAAATTGCTTAAGTTATTCCAATATATAAAAAAGATGACTCTTCTCTTGTATCAAATTACCGTCCTATTTCTATTCTTCCTAGTATTTCTAAGGTAATAGAAAGGCTTGTATATAACAGATTGTATGATTTTTTGACACAATATGATATATTCAACCCGTTGAGGACGGACTGATTTCCCATAGACACCTGCCCGAGTATACTCGGGACTCGTCCTCAACTGGTTAACCAAGACCAGTTTGGTTTCAGCAGGGAGGTGACCTCCCTGGTTTCAGGAAATTTAATTCAACAGATATGGCACTAGCCCAATTATACGATAGAGTGTCGACTGCCTTAGCTAAACAAAAATATGTCATCGGTGTTTTCATGGACCTAAGCAAGGCGTTCGACACTCTTGACCACACTATCCTCATACGTAAATTGCAGTCCTATGGTGTTCGTGGCATTCCACTTGAATGGTTTAAAGATCATTAATTTTTTTTTTGTTAAATAGAAAGCAATATGTGTACTATGAATCTGTTAACTCTGAAGTATTACCTATACAATGTGGAGTCCCACAAGGATCCATGGGGACCGCTATTATTTCTAGTGTATGTAAATGATATTTCAAACTCATCTAAGTCACTGCAATATATGTGACCAAAAACTGCCATTTGTATATAGCTATATTTTTTCGCTTAGGAAATTAAGGGGGGCGCACCAGGCGCAGCTGCTGGCAATTATTGGCATCCACGTCAGGAGAATGGAAGATGTTTGTTCCTCTTTTTCAAGTTCGTCGGCTCTAGCACTCTGATATTCGAAGCCTTTTCCACATTCTGTATGCGTTCAATGAGCGAGTCGACCGCTCTCTTGATCATTTGTTCGAAATCGGCGGTTGCAGCTTTAAAGTAGTTGTCAATAGACTGTGTAGAGAGTTCGAGTGCTTTCTGCTGCTCTGGCGTATCGGGGATCTCATCAACGTCAGAACGGGCAGCTTCCCCGACATAACAGCAGTGGCACAAAATCCTGTCCCAGACGAACTGTCGTCGCTACAGGTGCCGCCATCTTCCAAATCCAGCAGTTTCCCACGTTTTGGATACTTTTTACGTCCGTCCTTGCTCATGATGGAATTAGCAAACGATGATATGATAATAAATCCAGGTAAGTATTCCGAGAAATTAGGCTAAATCCAGAAAATTGAATCTAAAAGTGGAGGGGACGATTCGCGTGTCTACCAACGACGAGCCGCCATTCTTTTCTGGTGCCGCCATTCTTTTTTTCTCAAGTAGCGTTTGAAAAGTAATCTCTCTCCATGAAGATGTCGCACCAATCGGTTCAGTTAAGTTGTGTTCATCTAATTCAATTTCAACAGAATAAAGTAACCCAATTTCCTAACCAGTGTATCGATCCAATAAAATTACCTTGATCATGAGCTGCCGACCAAATAACAATCAACGGGTGCCACGTATGATTGATTTCACTACCTCTCTACTGGTCCCTGGCACTCGTGCTAACGCCATGTTAGTCATAGGCCTATATACTTTCAGGCGAGCGAGATGTCTCCGTGCACACAAAAAATATTGTAAGATTCAACACACATAGTACTGGATGTGATGCACATTTGCCTGTATTGGATATTAGTATGATTTCTTAACGTCCCGCCAAATTTCATACAATAGACCGGTGTCTGTCCTCATTTCCTCAAACCCTTTGTACAGTAAAACCGATACCATTGTTGTAATCCGCCCAAAAGAGTGCAAGGCCAGTCATTTGAAATCTCGGACCTGGATTTTCGGCTTAATCCGAATGCAGTTTACTGAGTAAATTGACTCTGCTCGTCTTACATGGCATACATTACCGAAATATACCGTGTCATCAACTTTGATTAAAAAATATATATCGCTGGTATGTTTCAAACGTCCTTCACAACCACCAACCAACACGTAGACACAACCACAAACATGTAAATGTCCTAGATAGAACGACAAAATAGTCGGCATTCTACCCTTTCACACATGATAACAATTTTACTCACCACTTTGTCTCACGAACCATGAATTATGGAGTCACCAAGCAATACCAAGAGACGATCGTATTGCCGTTTTAATCTACCACCATGACCTAAGTAGAAAGCACCATAAACCCCCTGTTCAGGATTACACGGAAGACCTGAAACCGTACACGCCTTATTGTGTTCCAGCCATACAATAAACAAGCTAGTAGTCTGGTACTAGGACCTACCGATGCGCTGATTACGTTTGGCGTTCGTGGTATGATATGCAAATAAAAATATCTTATTCAGCATACAATCATTTTCCTTCTCTTTCATTCCTACGTCGCTACAAAGGAACAATAGGACGGTTCAACGAGTCAACCCTTCCTACCATTGAAACGACTGTGGAGTTGGGCGCTGCCTGCAGGGCCCGTTGAACATGAGACTAAAAACCCTTGTTGACACATTATGCCGGGCACTGTTAGCAAGACAGCAGCGTTCGCAGTGTCAAATGAATATAATCACCATTTTATTTCACTGCGTGTCCTTACAAAACAAAGTGAGAAACCCGTTCAGTTCGCACGCGCCAGTTCGTTCGTGATCGCCGAGAGCGTTAGACTTCTTTTTCGTTTGCCGGATTTTACACGGTAAAATCTGAATATTTGAGGAAGAAATTTCCCTCAATGAAAGAAAAGACGAATGCCGCAGGGCCCTCGGGCCCTGGCGATGATTCACTAAACGTTACTACTGGTGGTAGTAAGGTAAAAAGTAATACCAAGTCGAATATTAGCACGACTAGCAAGTCGTCGAAAGGGACTTTTTCGGGGGCGCTGGAGTGCCCACCTACCACTGTAACAGCCACGACGAGCCCCGCGGGCTCGTCTGCGAGAACAAACCCCGCAGTGGCGGGCAAGAAGGGTGCAGGCAAGAAAAAGCCGCAGACTGTAGTAACCGACACGTCAAAACGGCTGAAGAATTTGGAAGAGTGGGTCACGCAGTCGAAAAAAGAAACAGAAGACATAAAGCACATGCTCGAATCGTTGTGCCAGAGGCACAATAAAATCGACAAAGAGAGCATAACTGGTGACGACGACCAGTCAACCTACAGTGAGTATCTCGATTATTACGGCGACCGCCATGACAGTGCGTCGTACACACAGACTATCGGGGAAGCCGCGGACCCAAAACTCGTGGGGACAACATCTACGGCTAAACATTCCGGCATGACCACTGGACATGCTGAGACAAGCTCTACGTCTAGGGGCACGGATAACGAGGTAGACCGACGCGAGGGAACGTCTGCCTGCATTGGTTTTGCTTCACGTTTCGCGCTTCCCTCGGAGGAGGGAGAGCCATTATCGGAAGAGCACGCCTCGAGTGTGAACTACCTCATGACTACCTCATTGGAGGACAAATACCTATCAGAAACATGCGGTAAATACCCAACTCCAACTAACTGCAAGTCACTGACAGTCCCTAAAGTGAACCCGATAATATGGGATAACCTTTCCTCGCCTGTTCGGGCGCTAGATATGAAGTTACAAAGATGCCAACGCCCGCTTGTGAAGGGATTAGCAGCACTCATGAAAGCAACAGATCCGTCACTTTTCCTCACAGAAACGCAGCAAGACGCAATCGCGTTATTCTCCAACGCGAGTTTTGAACTAAACCAGCTGCGAAAGGATTTAATCAAGCCGGATTTAAATTCACGCTACACTCATCTGTGCAAACCGAACAACAAGACGACTGCCTTCCTCTTCGGAGATGAGCTTCACAAGACAGTTCGGGAATTAGATGAGCAGCAAAAGACAATGGGTGTGATGAAAAGACACGAGAGAAACCAGCACAGAGCACAGACATGGCGGGGGCGAACGGGCTTCCACCCGTACCGAGTGCCTATCTCGGGATCTTCCATGCGACCAACAACTAGTTCGCGACCAAACCGATATCAAGAGGCCGGCTGGACCAGGCGTACACAAACACAACAGCCTTTTTTAGGGCATCGGGGACATCACCGACCGCCCCCGAGAAGGAGTCGACCTGCAGCCACTCACTCACGACCACCGCAGGCCCAGTTGAACCAGCAGTAGCCAACATTTCTCCACCTTCGTCTTCACACACGACGCAGCAACACATTTCCACAGTAAGTACCAAACCAGTGGTTACTGAGTTTGACGTGACATTTGAGAGTGCATGCATCGGGGGTCGAATACAAAACCATATAGCAGCCTGGCGTAAACTAACATCGGACCCAAACATACTTCAAACGGTACTAGGATACCAATTGGAATTTGACATGAATACTCCACCAAGCCAGAGTTTTATTCCCAGACCGTACAAACTATCTCCCGCAGAGATTGCGGCTGTAGATTCTGAAATTGACCGGTTACATGACAAAGGGGTCATTGAAAGGACCTCCCCCCAACAGACAGATTATGTTTCCAACATATTTACCAGGCAGAAGAAAGATGGTGGTTATCGAATGATTCTTGATTTGTCAAAGTTGAATAATCACATCGCATACCATCATTTCAAAATGGATACGCTCGATACTGCACTGCAACATGTAACCAAAGGCTGCTATATGGCTTCGATCGACCTCCGAGACGCATACTACTCTGTACCCATTGCCATTGATCACAGAAAATACCTAAAATTTCTTTGGAAAGGAAATATGTGGCAGTTCAAGGCATTGCCAAATGGGCTTAGCTCGGGGCCACGGGTGTTTACCAAATTACTGAAACCTCCCCTAGCCGAAATGAGAAGTAGAGGCCATATCGTTGTGGCATACATCGATGATACACTTCTGCTGTCAAAGTCAAAACAAGGTGCATCAAAAGCAGTTAAAGAAACTGCTGAACTGCTTTCCCAGCTAGGATTCATAATACATCCTGAAAAGTCAGTTTTTGAACCAGTGCAGCACATTAAATTTCTGGGGTTCACAGTGAACTCAAACACAATGCAAGTCAGACTAGCTGGGGATAAGGTGGTAGAAATACAAGACCTGTGTCGTGACCTGCTGAGTCAATCTGCCCCAACAATTCGAACAGTAGCTTCAGTCATAGGTAAATTGGTGGCGACTTTCCCTGGGGTACAGTATGGGCCTCTACACTACCGTGAACTTGAAAAAGCCAAAACTCAAGCCTTGAAAGCAAATAAAGGGCACTATGACAGAGAAATGTTCTTGCCACAGCAAGCACATGATGAGCTCCATTGGTGGGTAGATAATGTTGCTACTGAATATAGAGACATAGACAAGGCTACCCCCACAGTACACATTACTAGTGACGCATCGGGGCTAGGTTGGGGTGCTTCTGATGGTTCCACCCACATTGGTGGCAGATGGAATAAGGAAGAGATGAAACATGCAGAATTCAATGAAATCAACTACCTTGAATTGCGAGCTGCTTTCCTCGCTCTACGATCCTTTTGTCAGAAGGAGAGAAGTGTACATGTTGCAATGCGACTTGATAACACAACAGCTGTCGCATATATTAACAACATGGGAGGAACAGGGTCAGAAAAGTGCAATAACCTCGCAAAGTCCATGTGGCAGTGGTGTAGAACTAGGAATATTCATGTTTCCGCAACACACATACCAGGAGTGTTAAATGTCATAGCTGACTCAAAGTCAAGAAAATTCAATGACCAGCTAGAATGGATGCTAAATACGAATGTGTTCCAGCAGCTCTGCATGCTTTATGGGAAACCAGACATTGACCTGTTTGCCACTCGCCTCAATGCGCAAACTGACCACTATGTATCCTGGCTGCCAGATCCAGGGGCAGCAGCCATAGATGCTTTTTCCATTCCATGGACTGACACCTTTTTCTATGCATTCCCTCCTTTCTGCCTTATTGGCAGATGCCTGCAAAAAATTGACAAGGAAGAGGCAGAGGGTATCATGATTGTACCGAAATGGCCAACACAAGTCTGGTTTCCTAGATTGCTTGATTTATTGGTAGATAACCCTGTTATCCTCCCCACATCAAAATCACTAATCACACAACCAAACTCAACTGAGCACCATCCACTTTACAAACGCCTTCACCTCTTGGCTTGCAGGTTATCAGGCAAACCCTCCAGAACTCGGGAGTTTCAACAGCAACATCTGACATCATCCTTGCTGCATGGCGACCATCAACCAGACACCAATATAGCACCTACCTCAAGCGATGGATGGACTTTTGTAGTGAGAGACACTGTGATCCGTTGCAGACCTCTGCCCATTGTGTCCTAGATTTCCTCACCAAGCTTTTCCAGAATCTTGGATACAGTGCAATGAATACAGCGCGATCTGCATTGGCAACTTTTGTTTTGCTTGA